>NC_081407.1:33552553-33662553 GCF_030272615.1 Cryptomeria japonica
TAATTCAATCAATAGAAGCATAGAAACAAAGCACTAAAATGAAATGAAAACCAAACAAGAGTGCTCCTTCCATGTTATTCCATTGTTCTTCTTTCACCTTCAAATTTGATGTGGATCTTATAGGAGTTGAGAAAATACAACACCACAGGAGCCTAAAGATCTTCTGCAAGCCGAATAACCTATTACAAGGAGAAGCAATGAAGCAAAATCTGAAGAACATACAAAACACAGAGAATATGCTCAAAAAGAGAGAGCTCAATATTCACAAAAATATGTAATGTGATTCTTACAATGAAAAGAAAGAACTCAACCTTTAATAGGTCAATAAACCCTAAAAAGGGAAAACCTAGGTTTGCACATAATAATTAATTAAAACAATTAATTATATGCACCTAAAGTTAGCTTAAGTGTAATAGAGATAAAGGGAACTTAAATAATTAAACAAAGAATGTTTAATTAATCAAGTAAATACCCGAATACTCTAACACCCCCCCTTAAGCTAGACTTAGGGAGAAGCTAAAACCTAGAACAACTACTGAAAGCATGAAAGATGGGTCCCGGCAACAAGGCCTGATCAGGTACCCAAATACAATGAAATCTCTATGAACTGGAGAAATAGAGAAAACCACATGGGAACAAAACTCTACTCCAAAAAGAGATGGAAAAAATATCACTGAAGCATGAAGACCCTGCAAACTCTGTCGAAGAATAACTGCTGATCTGAAGAACATCCACTGAACTAGAACATGACCAGGTAGAGAAGACTGTAATCTGTATGAGTGCCCTCAAATGACACTACTCGAATCAGGAGGCAAACAAGGCAAAACAACTGAAATCGAAGATACAGATGGCATGAGAAACCAAAGCCTGAAGAGCTGATCAATCGAACCACGGAAGCATTAGAACCAACAGGATAAACCTCCCCATAATGCGGAAGTGGGAGAGGGACAGGAACACTGAAAAAGACAGCCAAAAAACAACTGCATGACGAAGAACCAAGAACATCAAAGGTGCTGAGACACATCATCATGAGGCGAATGTCGTGGAAGGAACACTCACTTGACAAAGGAAGATGGCAAACAAAGGCAAACATCAACCCCCTCATGGCACTTGATCAACAGTGCGTGTACAACAAGACACAAGATATGCAAGATTCCAAGTAAACAATGCATGATGGCACTTTATCTTAGTGCGTTTGCATAATTACAAGCTACAATGATAAGAAGACTAGAAATAGAAACGAGAATCAAATTAGAGACACCCTACTCAGAAAAGAGATCCCAGGACCTGAAACAACCACGATATCCACCAGAGTGCTTAAAAGCAAAAAACTGAATAAAATATGCATGGACCGGAATCTGGAAAAAAATGCATATTTCTGGAAAGTACACAAAACACGCTTTTCGAAAATATAAAGTTTTCGAAAAACGGAGGTCAGATGCTCATTCTACGTCTCCCGGAGTGCAAAAAAGAGACCTCAATTTGACTGTAAAAAAAACACAGTCAAACAGTAAAATTGGAAGAAATTACCAACACCATGAGGTCAGCTTCGGAACCATCTTTCTGACGCCTATTCGTTCACCAAAATTCGACTCCGTATGCCCAAGATAGGGCCAAAAAACCAAACACCCCCTTAAAAGGCCCAAAAAAGGGGTCTGGTGGCCTGCTGGTGGTCCGGTGGCCAGGGAGCAGAGATCCGGTGGCGCACCGGTGGCGGCCGGAAAAAAACTGCGGCCGAGGAGCGGACGGAGCCGGGCTGCCGGCAGTGCTAGTAGGCGGCGGCCGGGTTGTGACTGGCCGGCGGCGGCAGTGCAGGGAGGCGGAGACGGCGGACCTGGCTGGCGGGGAGCCGGAGCGGCGATATGCGGTGGCCAGCGGGGGCAATTCGCTGGCGGCGGGAGACTCACCGGCGGAGGAAGATCGTGGGCGGCGGGAGCCGGAGGAACAGCGGCAGCGTCCGGAAAAGGACGGAGGGGCCGCTGGCGGGGGCCGCAGGGGCCGGACTAACAGGTCTGACAAGCCTGTCAGTCCGGTACCCTGCGGTACCCACAAACCCCAAAAAAAACTTTCCCAAAAAAAATTTTTTTCTTAAAAAGAAACAAATCTCCCCTTCTTTTTTTTTCACCTTTTTTTTTTTTTTCAAAAGAAAAATTTCAGCCTGCATGCCGTAAAAAGGCAAATTTTTATTTTTTTTAAAAAAAATTTCTCGATCTGCGTGCCAGGGTCGTACGGCCTAGATCTGAGAAAAAAATTGCTCCCAGAGGCTCAGGAACCAAAATAGGTCAAATTTTATATGACCATAGGGGTTTTCAGGCCTTCTGAGCACGATGGTGAGGTCCGTTTAGGCCCAAAGTGCTCAGAAAAAAAGCTCAAACCCTAGGTACACAAAAAAATTCCTGAAACCCCAGATCTACTTCCAAAGCCAAAAATCTCAAAACAAGAACAGGCAGCTGCAGATCCACGCTCTGATACCATATAGGAGTTGAGAAAATACAACACCACAGGAGCCTAAAGATCTTCTGCAAGCCGAATAACCTGTTACAAGGAGAAGCAATGAAGCAAAATCTGAAGAACATACAAAACACAGAGAATATGCTCAAAAAGAGAGAGCTCAATATTCACAAAAATATGTAACGTGATTCTTACAATGAAAAGAAAGAATTCAACCTTTAATAGGTCAATAAACCCTAAAAATGGAAAACCTAGGTTTGCACATAATAATTAATTAAAACAATTAATTATATGCACCTAAAGTTAGCTTAAGTGTAATAGAGATAAAGGGAACTTAAATAATTAAACAAAGAATGTTTAATTAATCAAGTAAATACCCAAATACTCTAACAGATCTCACCTACAAAGCACAAATGCAAGTGAAAAGCAAGATGGAGAGATGAAAATCACAGCATAAGATTAATTGAAGCATGGTTGATTCTAATGAGAAATGCATCCAATTTATAGAAAAATTGGAGAAATGACAACAATTAGCAACAAATCGATATTAGATGCAATTGGATTCAAGAATGAGAAAAATCAGATTAGAGAAAGGACAACAATTAGCAAGAAATCAATATTAGATGCAATTGGATTCAAAAATGGGAAAAATCAGATTTAGAAAGAAATGCCATTACACACTTTCCATGCAAGAGGATAAGACTAGCCATCAAATCTAATGTTATGATAAGATGTCATATCCAAACTCATGATGAATAAGCAAACATGCTTCCAAATTAAAGCACAAAAATAAGAGCCACTTGAGAGAGATATTGAGTTGGAAATTAGGATTCAGCAATTAGGAAACTAGGTGAAAATGATGAATTAAAAATTAGGAAATTATAAAGTGATGAAATTAGAAATTAGGAAATTAGTAAATTAGGTGAATTAATTAATAAGTTTTCATTCATTAATTAATTCACAAAAGAGGGGGAATTAATTAGCCAATTAAATAAATATTTAATTGTGACAAGAAGACTTAGGATAAATGAATAAATTATTTAACCTAGAGGGAAAATGACAAATAGGATTAAATGATTAAATCACAGAACCCTAGGAGATGAATTAGAAATGCAAGGACAATAATTAGATCAAGATAAAAGATAATTGATATAGGGTCGATTTGATCATGATTTAATGATGAAACTGGATAATTGATAAAGTGTCGATGTTGATTGATAAAGATCAATGATAAATTGATCAAGATTGACAAGGATGAAATTGATAGAGGCCAAGTGATGAGGACCAATGACTAATCGATCCAAATTGATGAGAAATGATGATTGATTGAGATCGATGACTATGATATTTTGCCAAGATCAAGGGCACAATGAAAAGAATAAAAGAGAGACAATAGTATGACAAGAACAAACTGTATTCTCATCAATATATAAATGATCAACTAGATTAACCAATACAATGAATATGGGCCCGCTTATATAGGCAAGGCCAAATGGATATGTGAGCACACAATCATGACATGTGGCTCAATAAGAAACAAGGGTAGCTAAGAAAAAGTAGGGGTAGGTAGGAGAAATAATATAATATTTCACAAGAGGTGGATGACCCACCGAATGTGGAGTGTAAAAACAAGATAAGACCACAAAAGGTGGAATTTCTCCTACAAGCTACATCCCTATGTGCACACTTCCCTAAGTGTCTCATATCCAAACTACGATGAGATGCATTATCCTAAGTTAACTTAAGTAAAGTGTAATTATATCCTATAAGAATAAATAATTACACTAACACCCCCCCTTAAGTGCAACTTAGGGGAATGAAGACTCAAGTCAACAATGCAAGATGGGTCCCGGCTACGAGGCCATGATAGGTACCCATGTATAATATGCAAATGCAAGCAAACTTATGCAATGCAATCTCTCGTAAACAGAGAAAGGGAGAAAACCTAGTGGGAAAAATCTCCCCTGCAAAAGAGAGATAAAAGAACAAAAGACTCTCAAAGAAGAAGGACAAAACCTCAAAGAGGAAAAATTCCCCCCCATAAGAGAGGAAGGAGAAGTCAGCTGACCCCCCCTAATGAAACATCTCGCACCCCTAAGAGAGCTCGCAACTACTAGAACTTACTCTCAGTGAAGGGTTTGGTGAAGATGTTTGCAACCTGCTCCATTGTAGGACAATACTGCAAATCAATGACCTACTCTTGAATCAACTTTCAGATGTTGCATATGAATCTCAATGTGTTTGTTTCACTGATGTTGAACCAGATTCTTTAAGATTTCAATGGCACTCTGATTGTCACAATCCAGAACTGTCGGTCGTGGAGTGGAGAACCCAAACTCTATAAGAATATGCTGAAGCCAAATAGCCTCAATCACTGCATTAACAACCCCTCGATACTCTACCTCAGTCAAAGAGAGAGAAATAGCATGTTGCTTCTTGCTCTGCCAACAAATGGGGCTCGAATCAAGGTGGAAGTTGTAACCAGAAGTAGACTTATGATCATCAAGATCGCCAGCCCAATCGGAGTCTGTGTAACCAACCAAGCGAAGTCATGTGCCTGCTACATAGTGAATCCCATAATGATGTGTACCCTGGATGTAGTGTAGAATGTGTTTGGCGGCTTTCTAATGAAGCTCATATGGTTCCTACATGAAGCGGGAAACCATGCCAAACCCTAATGAAATGTCAAGGTGTGTGTGAGTCAAGTAGATGAGACTGATGAATGCTAAGAGGGGGGGTGAATTAGTATGCCAAAAATCATTGTACTTAAACACTTTACTAGACTACCAGTGAACCGGTAAAATAGTTTAGCAAACAAACCAGTTATCACACATGCAAACCAAACAGCAAATAATGCATTCACCCACAGAAGCACAAACACTATAGCACAAGAGATTTTGACGTGGAACCCCAAATGGGAAAAACCACAATGAGATGAAACTCACAAGTAACTATTTGAAGAATAGGAACCAGACCGGTTAAGGTCATACAATGTTCTTTACCAAAATAGATCATGTTAGGAATCTCAATCTCTATTAGGAGATAAGTCCGGTTAAAGACTACATTGCTAGAGGATTTTAGATCCACAGATATGAACCACCTTGTTAGAGGATTTACAAAAGGCTTTTGGGCCTACCCGGTTAAGGGCTTCAGACTTGTCGAAGATGTGAGTAATCAACAAGTGACTGATCTAGTAAATGGCACAGATTGCTTGGTTAGATCCTTGATAGCTCGTTCCTAATGCATTTCAGCATTACTTTAGTCTTCAACACATTCATTCTCTACCTCTTCTTGTAGACTTGAACTTTTTCTATCTTCACTTACAAAAACTCTTCAATCACCTTAAACCCTAGCAACAACATAAAACCCTAGACATGTTGTCCTTATAAAGGAATCTGATTTCATGTCAGTCCAATAGGATTACATTACAATTTCCTAGGTTCAATGCATCTAGGCATATTCTATAACACGACACAAAAAGCACTATTGAAGTGTCGGCACCGCCAAACAATCGATGGAAGGTAACTTATCACAAAATATCGGTTAGTAACTCATCACAGAGTATTACTGGTTCATACAAAATACTAGTTAAAGAAAAATACCTGTTGCCGGTTTGACAATAATGAAGACTGAGAAATATGGGTTGTGTCGCTTTGTTCCTTCGTACCGCTTGAGATCCTCGAACCACTTGGGGTCTTCATACCGCTTTGGATCGGTAAACACTTTCTGCAAAACACCGATAGTCTAAAGACTATAATACATCATACCGGTTGGAACAAATACCAGTTGAGCTTTAACTCATACATACAAAAAGTGATCTCAAATCAAGTGTGTGTCCATCAATGACAATCACAACATTAATCATAAAAAATGCCAACAATCTCCCCCTTTGGCATTGATGGCAACACTTAGGCAAAATTTTGACATCTAAGTGTTTTACAACAAAAATATGCCATAATCAAAATTACTCCCCCTAAGCATATACACTATCCCTTTTGCAAACAAAACAATGTATAACTATTTGCGTATAGAGATAGACATGAAGATATACAAAGCATACATCAAAATTTTAAATACCAAAATACTTCTCCCCCCTTGCCAACAATGACAAAGTACAGCTGAACAACCCTTGTTTCCATTTGGTATTAAAATAATAAGAGTTTATGACAATAAAGAGGAAAACTTGTCAAAAACTGATTTAAAGTCCTACAAAAATTGTTTCATAGATAAGGACCAGGACTTAAGTAGGGAGGTAGCCACTTCTTTCTCTATCTGCATCTGGGAGACTTGTTCTTCCATGGCGTCTATTGTGCTCATCTCTTGAGTCACCGTTAAGGCATCCAGATTGAGATAACATTTCTGAAGTATTTGCAGGCGTGGGAGTAGAACTAGTTGTAGTTCCTGCAAATCTCGAGTCCGGTTGCTGATTTCCAACTCTATTTTGGCAAAATGGATATGAAACCGGTGAACGGTTTGCCCATAAGCTGTAAAAGAGTCATATGATAGCTTGAAGGTGCTCATGTATAACTACAAGTCAGATTGAAGCTTTTGCTTCTATACAAGCACATCATCATAGAAGAGATGGGGTTGGCAAATCTTACTCAGTAGTAGATTCCCCTCATCTAGAGCATCCCTTATATCTTTTTGAGCTTTTTGCAGATCGGACCAGAGCTCATTTAGCTTCTTCACAGAGCATTTGCCTCTGCTACCTCTTCTAGGCTCTGCACCTGATCATCCACTACGGTGCATAGGAGATTCAATTGTGCCAGTGATGAATCAGTATTGGGGAGGTTTGTGCCAGGTAACAAACCGGTAAGAGTGTCCACCTCAGCTTGGATCACATCTTGCTCCTTCTTCCTCCTTATCACTTCAAGGTGTTCTTGAGCAACCTTAATGCTTTGTAGCAGCTCCATTTCATTTACACACTGGAGGTCAATAGGACTGGTGAGGTCAGCCGGTTTGGATTGACTATCGATTGCCTTTGGAGTCTCCATCTAAGTGCTTTTTGCCACTTCTTCTTTCTCTTCTTCCTTCTTTTTCTTCGCCGCTTCTTTTCTCTTCTCCTCTTCCTTATCCTCCTTTTCTTTCTTCTTCTTCACTTCCTTTCTTTTCTCCTCTTCCTTATCCTCCTCTGCTTTCTTCTTCTTCGCTTCCTTTCTTTTCTCCTCTTCCTTATCCTCCTCTGCTTTCTTCTTCTCCACTTCCTTTCTCTTCTCCTCTTCCTTATCCTCCTCTACTTTCTTCTTCTCTACTTCCTTTCTCTTCTCCTTTTCTTTATCCTCTTCTTCTTTCTTCTTCTTTGCATCTTCTTGTTTCTTTTTCTTTTCATCCTCTTTTCTCTTTTCCTCCTCTTTTTTTTTCTCTCATCCTCTTTTCTCTTTTCCTCCTCTTTCTTTTTCTTCTCATCCTCTTTTCTCTTTTCCTCCTCTTTCCTTTTCTTCTCATCCTCTTTTCTCTTTTCCTCCTCTTTCCTTTTCTCCTCATCTTCTTCCTTTTTCTTCTCCTCTGCTTGCTTCTTTGCTTCCTCCTTTTTGTCCTCTGCTTCCTTTTTCTTTTCTACCTGTTCTACCTGCTTCTCCTGTCTTGTTGCTTCTGATGGTGCATCCTGAGCAACATTTTCACCATCTAAGGCGTCTACATCAATGGGGTCCATTTGTTTTGTGACCGGTTCTTCTTCACTATCATACACTGCATCCGGTTTGCCAGTTTTAGGTTCTCGCTCAGCTTTTCTGTTGGCTTCAGCCACTTGATGCATCTTAAGAGCTTCTTGAGAATGAGTATATGTATCCTTGATCACTTCTTGACCCTTTCCTTCTAGTAACAGGAGTCTTCTTCTTCTCATGAAGAAGAGGCCTTTGTATTTATTCATAACTTCGAAAAGTTCATAATTAGATACATCAGGAAAATGTTGAGCAAATATTTTCTCCCTCATTTCCTGTTCCTTTTCTATGGAAATGCACCATTTATTATCTAAAGAATTATACGAAGAATCTGGTGTCTCAGATCTAATTTCTAAAGGCGACCAGTCATTAACAAACAAATACTTAATGATTTCTTGTTCAGCTGCTTCCTTTTCATCATCATTGAAATCATCAAAACAATCAATTAAATCATTCAACACTTTTCTCCTAATGTTCTTTATAGTTCTCTGACAATGTGTCAAAGGTTTGTAAGAAGAAATGTCAATATTTATCGGTGTAGATGATGTCGGTTCATTCTTTGGCTTTTTCTTTGTTTGCCTACTCTTCTTCTTAGGCGGTTCTTCTGCAACAGTTTCTTCTGAGTCAGGTGTATTGCTTTTTGTCTTCCGCTTCCTCTCAAAGACTTTTGCAGGTGCCGCTTTCAGTTTCTTCTTAACTGGTGACCGCTTGGTCACTTTGGGACTAGCTGCAGTAACTGGTGCTAATGCTGAAGGCATTGCCTTTCCTTTCTTTTCAAAGGGTTCTACAACCAGTGCAACCCTTTCCAAATAGGTGTTGGTTCTCTTTGCCTTAGGATCAAGGGGTGAGGCGATTAGGGTAGAAGCATACCCGTCCAGCATATCATACATCACCCCATAGCCCATGGGCTCCACTTCTTCCTGTCTGGGCTCAATGGCCTCCATTATGCATTCATCCAATTTGATGATAAAGGAGATGTCCTCTTCATATTTCTTGACAATGTCACTCGATATCCTCATCCTTAGGCTCATCTTGCTTTTGAACTCATCAAAGGACTTGTTCAAAACTTCAGGGTAACCAGTTCCAACTGCTTGCAGACTCTCCTTGATTTTTTTTGTTACCGGTTGGTTGGCAGACCACTGAATATCACCTACTCCTGGAAAGTAGCCTTGAAAATAAAAGAACAACCCAACCAGTAGTTGTCTAAACTTGAGTCTTAGTGCATTATCCTGTTTGATTGACTTAAGATTCAACATAAGTTGTCTTTGCATACAAGTGCACACATCAAATGATGCATCCTCCTTGGTCATCCTGTAAGCGGCATTTGCTGCTGCAGCAGAGACAGAATTAATTCTCCTAGTAGAGAACGTCCGGTAACCTATCACCATGCAGGCATACTTGACCAGATCGTCCTTGATTGAGTTGATGGTCATGCCATGTGAGTTGCTCACTGAACCGGTGAACTTGGACATTTCAATCTTGTTGACCTTCCTTAGGGATGGCACTTCCCCTATATTGTAGAAATCAGTGACGGCATGAATCGCTTCTGGTGTGATATCATGTGTTCTCTCAAGATACATCTTGTCACCATGAACTCTGCTCAGAATGATTCGAATATGGTCATCTATGAAATCCTCTATGAAGTAAACTGCATTGTGCAGTTTCTTCTTCTCCAAGATGCTATACTCCGGTTTGATCTAGTTTTTATCCTTCCCACAGAATAGACCTAGCTAAGAATGGAGTGCGAGAGACCCTAGGTCTTCAATTTTACAATCTATATAATCAGAAATCCCTTCTTCTACTATAACACCAGCTGGTACTTGAGACAAGACATTATATTTTGACTTTCGTTGTATGAAGTCCATAGAATCAACAGTTGCACTAGAACTATCATGAGATGCGGAAGCCATGATAAAACAAAAAACTCGAGAAATACCTTTCGGAAATCAAGAATTTAGGGCTTGCTAATTCCACTTCGCCTCACACTTTGTCGGTTGCTGAATCACCACTTTGAGTTCTTCTCTTGACCGTTTGATATTTGCTTCTGAATCTTATTCAGGGTTTCGAAATTTCTTTGAACCGTAGCACAAATCACTTTTTCTTCGCTCTTCACTTGAAAAACTTCTTCGCTCAAAAAATGATAGTGAGAAATGATTTGAAAATTCCTTTTAAACATATTCCTCACCTACCGTAATAAATGTTCCACCACTAGGGCATAAACCCTAATTTGCCTGTTACCATTTCCATTCTTCTGCCAAATGACAGGTGTCACATACCGATTAAGGTCTTTTACTGGTATAAACCGAGGGTTCGAAATATTTCACCGTTTGCTCCCCCTAATCTTTTCTGATGCTTAGTTTGTCGGTTCCATGATTTCCACACTAGGTGCAGAAATCGGTTCATCTTGCAACACCACTGGTTTCTTTTTCCAGGTTTTGTTCATATCTGCTTGAGCAGTTTCAATATCAATCTTTCCTTCTAGAGTGACCGGTATGTCATCCGATATGTTCTTTCTTGTCCTGCAGAATCTGGCAATGTGACCCGGTTTGTTGCAATGATAGCAAACCATTCCAGGTGCTCTCCAAGGTCCATTATTCATGTTACTGTTCTTCCTCCTGTATGTTGTAGCAGTGTGACCATGACAATGACAGATCAAATAGTTTTCTCTCCATCCGGCTGCCGCTTGATAGCCACCACTTCCCGACTAATGATTAAAGGCATTAAACCGGTTGTGATTCTGGTTCACAAAAGGTTCTGGACCAACTCCTTGAGTCCTCTGAGGATATCTTCCAATGTTGTTCATAACATACCTGCATTCAGATGCTCTATGCCCAAACTTCTTGCATGCATAACAATTACCATTGAACTTATTGGATCTAGGTACATTGTTTATAAAGTAAGGAAAATTATTGTAGGTGTATGTGGGAAAAGTGGGTCGATAAAACTCAATATGTGAAAATATTGCTAAATGACTTGTCCACACACACACACAGGACTTCTTAGTGCAAGCTATGGAGTCATTACGTATAACTCAGCTTCCCAAGGTTGGTCCCATGGTTCTCTATCCTACAATGTCCCTCAAACCAATGTTTTTGCTCTCAGATCACTGAGCAAAATGGTTTAGGGATGGCAAATGTAAGAACGAGGGATGCTTTGATAGATTTTAGAATGAAATGCATCCTAAGCTATGCATGATCTTAAAATGCAATAAACTAAATGATAAGATGACAAGATTAGTATAAATACTATCCTAACATAATATATTAGTCTATGATTGAGCTAAATGATGAAGAAAGTATTCTAAACATGCATATTTAGACTAATTCCTGATTTCAAAGAGGCTAAAATGATGAGCATAAAAATGATATATGAAAGCTTGAATGTATTTGAGCATAAGTGTGATACTACAAACTTGGATTGTTTTAAAATGGAAGAATGAGAGCTCTATTTATAGCAAAAACAGGGCAATGGATGGTCAGGATTGAAAGATTCAATCAAGGGTTGAGTTTGAAAGTTGGGGATCTATGTGCACAATTTGCACCAATGAAATGGTGACAAGTGTCAACATAGGGTTGGGTTGAGAGAAGGGGTTGGAGGCATTAAATGCCTGAGAAGACCTCATGGTTATCTAGAGGGTAAGGGTCAAGCTTAAGTTAGGATTACTCATTGGATTAAGAGTTAATCCAAGGATAAACCTTTGTGCAAATGATTAAGAGATAATCATGGTCAAAGCATTAAAGTCCTGATGAGACCCTTGGGTTGGATAAAGGTTGAGCTAAAACAAATGATTTAACCATGTAGGAGGGTTTGAGTTAACCATTAATGGTTATTGAAGACTTTGGGGGATTAAGTGGTTGAAGGTTGGAAGTCTTTAATGGCTATCAAAGACTTTGAGGAATTAAGTGGTTGAAGGTTGGAAGTCTTTAATGGTTATCAAGAAGTGACTTCCCTTTGCTTAGGGATGTGACAAAGTTTAGAATGATGGGTTAGGCTAATTAGAAGTGATTAGAAGATTCTAGAAGGGATTAGAAAGGGGTTTAGGATTTTGCAAGTGGATGGAGGGATAATAGGATTTAATTGAAATAAAGTAATTTAATTCAATTTGGTTGCAATTTGGGGAAATTAAATAAATTAGATTTATTCAATTTTAGGATAACTATTTAATTAAATTTGAATTTAATTAGACGTGGATAGGGAGGATTTAATTGAATAAAATGATTTATTCATTAAATGGGTATAGTGAACTTTATTTAAATAAATTGAGTAATTTACTTAATAAAATAGAAGAATGTGGATAATTTAATTAAATTGGATTTAATCAAATAGAGAAATGAACATAAAATATTCATTTAGGAATATGGTCATTTTTATACGTCTACATTTTGCCCCTCTTTGAAGTGACGTGTGTGCACATGTTATTTCAAAGAAAATGATGTGTTTTTGTGATTTATGATCAAATGCAATTTTTGTGTCGCTCTTATGATTTGCAAGTCGTGCCCCATATTTGATTTGATGTGTGATGCCCCCCCAGATTCGATATTTGATGGTGATACCCCCTCGGGAGATGAATCAATTTTTTGAAAATTTTTGATTTGATTTGATGAGTTGCTTGGATGTGTAGGATTTCGTCGATGTAAAATGTGTGTAAATTGATTCATCTCCCGATAATGTACAATGTGTAAGGTATAGGGGAGACCGCGACCATATTACAGGTCCATTCGGCTAACCCTAATTTCATTTTCCTCCTATAAAAGGGGAAAAGGGCTTGAATTAGATTCATTTGTGCTTTGTTGACTTTGGAGAAAGAGAATTTGGTTTGCAGAGAAAATGTCTATTCCTTATCATAGACACCGTTTCGAGCGCATTCGGAGGTATTGGAGACCTGCTGCGTATGGACCACTAGTAAGGCAACTTTTTTGAGCCTCTTGTGATTTCGGATTTGATCATTTTTAGTCGTTTGTTGATTTTTAAAACTCGGGTCTAGCGTTTTAGCGCGTCTAAGGCATAGAGTAGCGCATACGAAGTTTTAAGTAGCGCATCAAGTTTATTTTAGGGGGTGCGTCCAGAATAAAATAAGGTAGCGCATAGGAAACATAGGTTAGTGCATAGACGCAAAATAGCGCATGGCGAGAGTCGGGTAGCGCATAGGGTCAGCAAGTTAGCGCGTAGGGTTAACCTAGTGCACAGGGGTCACAGGGGTTCGCTTGGGTAAGGGGGTTTAGCGCGGAGGGTTAACCTAGCGCATAGGGTTAAACAAGTAGCACCTGGGAGCGATAGATTAGCGCGTAGAGTCAGTCTAGCACATAGGGTAAATAGATTAGCGCGTAGGAAAAACAGCCTAGCGCATGGGGAAGTTTTAGCACAGCGGGAGTCTGTTTTAGCGCATCTGGAAAAATTTTGCGAGATGAGCCGAAATGTAAATTTGTTGGCTTTGTCTGTCATGATTTTATGGATTTTTCCAATGAGTGTCGATATAACTTGTTTTTGATTTGCAATTTTTCAAGTTATGTATAGATATCAATGTGGTGTTGTGATCAAAATATGATTTGTTTGCGTACCGTGTTTCAAATTCAATGTGTGAAGCCTGATTTGTGTTACAAGGTGATATGGGTTGGAAACTTGAGTTGTGTTACAAGCTGATATGGGTGGAAACTTGAGTTGTTTTACAAGTTTATGTGATTGTGGAGACTTGAGTTGTGTTACAAGTTTTGATATGGTTTTTGATAACTTGAGTTGTTTTACAAGTTGATATGAAATGATAGGATTTTGAACTTGATGTAGATGAGCAAATTATTTCATGTTGTTGATGTGAGTTTGATTTTGATATCTTTGTTTGATGTGGAAACTAATATTGGATTTGTTTTGCTTGTTTGACAGGAGCGATTGGGTGTGGTCCAGTCACTGGAGAGATTTTCGAGGCCGTGGACATTGATACCACGATTGTCGCAGGCCGATCTTGATATCATCGAGAGATGTGGGTCAACTTCCCTCTTAGATATGCCTCGGTTCATTGTGAACCGAGGGCTATTGACAGCACTTGCGGAGAAGTGGCACAGTGATACGAACACCTTCCATTTTGCCACTTGAGAGATGACAGTCACACCAGAGGACTGTTACAGGATCCTGCGCATCCCTATTGTAGGGGCACTATTACCATATGAGCAGTCGAAGGAGGGTGGGACAGAGGCACTGCGCCACATTTTTCAAGATGATACAGTCTGTGGCGATGAGATCCCATGGCAGGAGTTTCTAGACCTGGATTATGCACCACTGCCATCCGTACTAGCAGGGTTCATTGGTGGATTCCTTTGTCCTGATCGCGGGTCAAAGGGATTTTCGGTGGGATGGGGGCTGGTTTTGGAGGAGATGGTCACACAGGGCTAGAGGTTTTCATGGGGGTTAGCTATGTTGGCCCATCTATACAGGGGTTTGCATGAGGTGGTATACCTCGGTTACGGCAGTTTGTCAGCTGGCGTGACATTATTACAGGTATGGTGTTGGGAGCACATTCCAGCGACGAAGCCACTAGCAGACAGAGACAGGCCTGTAGGTGCGGCATATGCCTATGGATACAGGGGTCTAGTTGTCCAGCGTAAGCTGGGCAAACTAGAGCACAAGAGGAGAGTGCTTGATGATATTGATACGGTTACATGGCGACCGTATACAGGATGTGAGGTATGGGCTAAGGATGGGCTGGAGATGCCTTTTGTATTTATGACTAGATACCTGATCGGGAGGACCCCGTTTGTTATAGAGAGGTTTGTGGTGACCCGAGTTTTGAGGCAATTTGGGCGCTAGCAGGGTATACCACAGGGAGCGTGCCTATATGCACGGCGGCGGCAGGATGTAGCGGATTGGGGGCCGACCATTGATAGTGCAGTGGCGGTGGAGGAGTTTGTGGGGTTGGCCGAGCAGATATGGGATTATGCCCCTGAGATTCAGGATGCGGGCATGACGGATGAGTTTGCCCAATTGTTTGCTACGCGGGCAGTGGCTAGGATATATGATCCTGATGAGATGAGGCCATCTTTTGATTTGGATGAGGAGGAGGGAGATGGGGGAGACAACGGAGATGATGGGGATGATGGAGGAGGAGGACGAGGGAGATAGAGGGAGGAGAGGGGATAGAGCGGTGAGACAGGTGTTGATAGACAGGGGGAGAGGTGGATTGGCTATTGGAGCCGGTGGAGAGGGGAGAATGGGGGAGGTGTTAGCTGCAGTGGGTGGTACGGAGGAGGCTAGGCGACCAGTGCAGAGGAGGAGGACGGATGTACTACCACCTCCAGCACCGAGGACAGGCCGAGTGGGAGAGGGTCTTCCAGCACAGGTACCGCTACGGGTTCAAGTCCCAGGTCATATGGAGGATGCACAAATCCAGACTCTACAGGTGACCGTACAGCAGCTGCAGGCACAGATTTTGACCTATCAGCGGTAGACTTCTCAGTTGACCACTGAGCGGGACACTGAGATAGAGCGGAGGGGACGAGCGGAGGAGGTGGTGTCCAGCATGCAGAGAGCGGCGGCGGGTGGTCCTATGAGAGACACCCTGAGAGAGCTAGCGTTGAGAGCTCAGGAGGCGGAGTATTATAGGTGGCACTATGAGGCTGCAATACCCAGGATCGCCGAGTACAGAGTTTTGCACAGTCGAGATCTAGTCGATCTCGAGATACTGGGTTGAGATCTGACAGCCGAGGTGTTACAAGGCCATCGAGACACGACCCTCCTGGAGATCCAGGAGCAGGGACATCTGGAGCGAGACCATCTCCGTCAGGGGATAGTCATACTTGAGAGACATGGTCTCCGTTGTATTTTTTAGCATTGTATTCTTTGTACTGGACACAGTGTTTTGACACATTTTGTACATTTGGATCATTTTGAGATATATATATATATATATATATATTCGACACCATTTGCTTTGATCATGTGATGTGTTTATATGGATGCATGTTATGTGAGCTATTTCGTTACTTTATGATGATGCAATGTTTAAATGTATAATGTATGATGTAGGATGTATGCTTTAGATTTATCTTGAAAATGAGTTGTATGATTTGGTATGCTGTGAAATGTATCTTGTATGATATGCAACTATTTGTAAAATGATATGCAAATTAGTGTAAAATGATATGCAACTAATTTGTAAAATGATATGCAACTAATTGAAAAATGATATGCAACTAATTGTTTTTGGAGCATCCTCATTTTGCATTTGCCATCCCGGTACAACCATATGTTATTTTCTTTCTTTGTAGGTTTCATCATTGAGCATTGATTTGTTTAGGATATGTTGAAAATTTATACAAGCATAATGGTATAATTGAACCATGATGACCTGAGAAAAATTTACATGATTTTTGATGTTGCAAGACAGCACAAGCGTCAAGGTATAATTGAACCAGGATGACCTGAGTGCGTATTGCGTATACAGACAAGATTAAATCATTTGTATGCGTGAAGTGGAATCAGGCCTTCAGTGATGTTTGATGTATCACGTCTTGAGGCAAGTATTCACACAGTACAAGTGATTGCCTCCCAGACAGAAGACTAAGAAAATATTGGAAGTTCCTCATGATCCCTAGCTGTGAAGCATTTAGTGAGACAAGGAAGAGAATCCAATAATTCAAAAATTTCAAAATGCAAAACTAGTTAAGATTTTATGCTATAGTGCAACATCCAGTACTTCAGAAAATCATCCATCCTTGGTATTTTCGTGAATTGTTTTGTTTGGTTTTGCGATGAAGCGTAGTTTTGGTTGTTGGATGTCATGTTTTTGAGTTTTGCAAGTAGTCTTGATGTCATGAATGTTTGCAATATTGAGATGATTTACATGCCCCTAGCCGAGTGTCCCTCTTGATGTGAATATGTACAGTGATTTCCAAGCCATGGTGGATTAGTGGTAAGAGGATATATATAGATAAACTAGGATAGTGACTACGCTAAGTATGTCCTGAATGGATATGTGCTAAGTGTCGGGTGATAGCCGATAGTGTTTTTACGGATAAAATGGGATGGATATAGATAGAGGAGCCATTCTTTCACAAGAGCGCCTGTTTACCAGGTTTTCACCCTCTGTTTTTATTGTACTTTTTGTTTTTGCTTTTTCTGGAATTTTTTTTTTTTTTTGTTGATTTTTTTGCTTATTTTGGCTTTTTTCCGTGCACTAGGTTACTTAAGTGTAGTACCTTTTTAGATGGATGTTCTTAGTTGGTTCGTCGAGCACATCTCCTTCTGAATTTGTGAGCTGATAGGCACCTGATCCATAGACGGATATGATAACATAGGGACCCAACCAGTTAGGTTCAAATTTCCCTTTCTTTTCTCGATCTTGCTGATTTCTTGGATTTTCTTTGAGGACTAGGTCACCAACCTTGAAGTTGTGGGGGATAACTTTGTGATTGTAGCTCCTGCACATGCGTTGTTGATATGCTTTGAGATGAGTATAAGCATGCTGATGTCTTTCATCTAATAGTTCAAGTTCTTGCAGTCTGTTAACTCGATACTCTTCATCTGGGATTAAGCCTTTCAAAGAGACTCTGAGAGATGGGATTTCTACTTCCAGGGGCAAAATGCCTTCTGATCCATATACCAATGAGTATGGTGTTGCTCCTGTAGGTGTGCGGATGCTAGTTCTGTATGCCCAAAGTGCTGGATTGAGTTGTATGTGTCAATCTTTGCCGGCATCATTCACTATTTTCTTGAGGATTTTCAGTATTGTCTTGTTAGATGCTTCTGCTTGACCATTTCCCTGTGGGTAGTATGGTGTAGAGAACCTATGCTGGATTTTGAATTTTTCACATAGTTCTTAGACATCTTGATTTTTGAAAGGCCGTCCATTATCTGTGATGATTGAACTTGGAATACCATATCTGCAGATTAGATAATTGAGGATAAAAGAGGCAATTTGTTTCCCAGTCACTGTGGTCATGGGAACTACTTCTATCCATTTGGTAAAGTATTATGTTGTTGTTATAATGAACTTGTGTCCATTTGAAGATGAAGGATGAATTTTGCCTACTAAGTCCAGTCCCCACTGACAAAAGGGCCAGGATCTTGTAAAAAGCTGTAGTTCCTGTGCTGGTGCATGAATCAAATTACCATGGATCTGGCATTTAGGACATTTCTTAGCGAAGTGATATGAGTCTTTCTCCATTGTAGGCCAGTAGTATCCCATCCTTAGAAGCTTTTTAGCAAGAGTAGTGCCACCTGAATGTGTGCCACAAATACCTTCGTGAAGCTCGTATAAAACAGAATCAGAATCATTACGATCAAGGCAACGAAGAAGAGTACCATCTAGACCTCGACGATATAAAGTATTAGTAGTAAGGGTGTAACAGGCAACTTGTCAGATAAAGTTACGTTTTTGGTTACAGGATTGGTCAATTGGTAAGATATTGTGCTTGAGGTAATCGTATATTGGTCCATATAACGGAGAATCTGAACCAGTCAAGGCATAGATAACCTGGGATTCAAAGTGGTCATAGGTGGGGGAGAACAGTTGCTCTACCAGGAACTCGTAACGACTCTGTTGCTCTGGAATTTGTAGTAATGAAGTGATAGTAGCCATTGCATCGGTTGCTTTGTTGTTTAACCTTGGTATTTGCTTGAAGGTGATGTGCACAAAATACTGTTTGAAGTCGTCCACCATTCGCTTGTAGGGTAGTAGCTTGTCATCCTTTGTCTGATAGTTGTTGTTAATTTGATGGACGACCAGTTGTGAGTCTCCATAGACCTTTAACTCTGTGATTTTCCATTCTACGGCCATTTTGATGCCTATAATCAATGCCTCATATTCAGCCACATTATTTGTGCATGGAAACATAAGCCTATATGATCTTGGTATAGTGTGTCCTTCAGGAGTGATGAACATAATGCTAGCACCCGAACCATGTTGTGTATAGGATCCATCAAAGTATAGGGTCCATTGTTTAGTAGAAAGAGCAAGAACGTCCCTGTCCGGAAATTCAATCTCCACGGTGTGTTTTCCTGGTAGTGGTGCTTCAACCAACTGATCTGCAATTGCTTGTCCTTTGATTGCTCGTCTTTCTGTGTACTAAATGTCAAATTCACTGAGAATCATGACCCATTTATCCAGGCGACCTGTAAGAGCTGCCTTGCTGAGTAGATATTTGAGAGGATCAATTTTTGCGACTAGCTTAATGGTGTGTGCTAGCATATAATGTCAGAACTTCTGAGATGCGAAGACCACTGTTAGGCAAGCTTTTTCAATGAATGTAGAGTTGAGTTCATAGCCATTCAATGTCCTACTAATGTAATATATGGCGCGTTCCTTCGCTTGTTGATCTTCTTGTGCCAATAGTGCCCCCAGCGATATATCTATTGTTGAGATATATAAGATAAGAGGCTTTCCTACGACTAGTGGTACTAGAACTGGTGGATTCATCAGGTACTGTTTGATTTGGTAAAAAGATTCTGCACACTTGGCCTCCCATTTGAATGGTACATTTTTGTGTAGTAAATGGTTAAATGGTTGACTTTTATCTGCTAGCTGAGCGATGAATCGCCTGATTGATTGAAGTCATCCTTGTAGAGATCTGAGTTGGTTGATATTCTTCAATGGTGGCATGTCCATAATGGCTTGTACCTTTGCTGGATCTACTTCAATACCTTTAGCTGAGACAATGTAGCCTAGTAACTTGCCTGATGTAACCCCGAAGACACACTTCTTAGGGTTGAGCCTGACTTGGAATTTCTCCAATCGATCAAAGATCTTTGTTAGGATGCCAAGATGTTCTGCTCTGGTGAAGGATTTAGCTAGTAAATCATCCACATAGTCTTCCATAAATGTATGCATCATGTCATGGAATATTGTGGTCATTGCTCTTTGATAAGTGGCCCCTGCATTCTTTAAGCCAAAAGGAATAACGTTTCAATAGTACGTTCCCCAAGGAAAGGTGAACGCGGTTTTATCTTGATCTTCAGGAGCTATTTTGATTTGATTATGGCCTAAGAAACCATCCATTAGTGAGAGCATTGCATGGCCTGCTGTGAGATCTACAATGATGTCGATACTGGGCAGAGGAAAGTCATCTTTTGGACAAGCTTTGTTGACCTCCCTGAAGTCAGTGCATATTCTGATACTACCATCTGGTTTTGATACTGGAACGATGTTGGAAATCCATTCTGCATAGTCAATGGGTCGGATGAATCCGACATCTAATAGTTTCTTTAGTTCAGTTTTCACCATGAGTGCCACCCGTGGATTCATCTTTCGTAGCGTTTGCTTGACTGGCTTAATTCCTGTAGAAATGGACAAGTGATGCATGATTAAGTGTGGATCTACTCCGGGCATATCAGCATATGACCAAGCAAAGTTAATTTGTTGTTCTTTGAAGAAGATGATGAATGCTAATCTTTCTCCCTCTGTCAGAGATTCTGCAAGATGTAGGTTTCTGACTACTTCCATGGTGCCAATGTTGATTGATTGAGTGGGTTCAATCAATATGGGTGATTGCTCATGAAAGTGCTCAAGAAGAGTGTCAAGTCTCCCATCGTTAGGTGCTTTAAAAAGGTTTTCACCCTCAGATGCGTCCTTTATTTTTACTTTTTTGTGATCTAGAGCTGTCATTGACTGGTTTCCAGCATTAGATCCTTTATTTAGTTCATTTTTGTGACTGAGAGACTTGGCACTCCCTGGTTTGTAGATATCATTACTTTGTTCACTGGTAGAGCCTTTTTCCGGATTTACGGTACATAGGTAATGGATAATAGATTCATCATTTGGGAAAATTGGTATATCATGGATTTCAGGTTCATCCCAGTCAATGAGGTCAGGAAAGAAAAGCGGTAAGGAATCATTAGGTGTATCAAGTTCGGCTACTGTGAGTGTGAGGACAGAGTTTTCATCGTGATTGTTCTTGATTTTAAAGAAGTCCAGGATTTTATCGAGGTCTTCGATGGTATTATCTTCCACATAGACTTGTTCATAATATTTTTGTTCGCTTTCCCTGGTGTCATAGATATTCTGCAGTCCAAATTCCAGAGGTCTATCTCTTGCGTTATGTTGTTCTTGGGAAAGAGATATAGAATCAGTATCATTAGGGATATCTGTAGTAGCATTGGAGTAGGTACCCCATTCATAATCATTGGAATCAGTCTCTGAGGCATCATCCCAGATTCTATCAGTGTTGTAAACTGGTATGATGTATGGTGAAAACAAATCTTTGATGATAGATACCATTTTGATAGTTTTTGTGGATTTTGTGTCAGATCCGTCTTCTATTTTCTGTATTTGTTCATAGACTATGCTTCCTTGGGGAGGAATAATGGTATCTGGAGATGATTTCATTGTTTCTTGAGATATTGGTGTCTGAATATGAGCTACTGCTGCAGATATGGCCCTTTTGTGTTTTAGAAGCTTTTCCTGATGTAACTTCTGATCCTGACGTTCCCATGCCTTACGGATTGTTTCTGCTGATTCAAAGAGTGCTTCTTGCCAGGACTCTCCTTTGTATTTGGTCTTTACTTTCCATTGAGGTTTTGTAGTTAGGTGGGGTGGCCTTTTTAATAGGAAGGTGAGCTCATGACCCAATCCTTCTTTGTTTCTATTGGGTTGGGAAGGAAGATTTATAGGTTCAGTGACTCCTTCCTTGCATTTCCCAATAGGTCCTTTACCGTCATATCCCATTTGCTACATGATTAAGTATCCTTTTCCATATAGGTGTATAGGTAGAACAATGTCCAGAGCAGCTGCTCTATTATCTTCTTTCTCATCTTTGTATAACCAACTAAGAATATCCTTATCTTCTGATTCATGTGCCAGAGTGCCCAGTTGGATGAAAGTACCATCAAATTTGGTGATGGGCTGAGTGACCAGATGTGTTGATGTAGTAGGCAATCCATGAGATCTAGGTGATGTTGGCAATTTAGCCAAACATAAGGGCTCCAAAGAGTATTCTCCTATACCTTGGTTTTTGATTTGCATTTTCTGTTTGAAGTCTCCCCATAAGGAGTCGGATTTTGCTGTTTATTGATCTGATGTTGAAGAGCACTGTTTTTCTCTATTATGAGGAACCAAACTATCCTGGGCTGCCCCCATTGCGTTGCAATGTTGAAATGGATTGTGATCAGCAGATATGGAGACTTCTTGTCTGTCATAAGAAAATTTTACACACTGGTGATATGTGGAAGGTACTGCTTGCATTTCATGTATCCAAGGTCGCCCTAACAAAATATTGTAGGTAAGGTCTATGTCCAAGACCTGACATATAATATCCTTTTGTATTAGTCCTACTTGAATGGGTAATATCACAGTTCCTTTAGAGGACCTTTCCTCATCATCATATGCCTTTATGGTAATCTTCTTGCAGGGATCAATAGATTCTTCTGAGAAACCTAATGCACGGATAAGCTTTAAAGTACATATATTAAGGCCGGCTCCTCCAACTATTAGTACTCTTTTTACTCGGTGTTTGCAAACAATGACTTCGATATGGAGAGGAGTATTATGCGGATGGATTCAGGAAGCATCGTCATGTTCTGAGAAGGTAAGGTTGTGTGGTCCAGTCATATGGGCGACCATGGCTTGAAATCTGTCTGTATCCAAATTTTGAGGTACATTGGTTTCCAATAGCGCTTGTTCTAATATGTCTTTGTGCTTTGGTGATAGTTTCAGCAATTCTAGTATAGATATCTGAGCCAGAGTTTTGTGTAGTTGGCTAACCAAGTCATATTGGATTTTTAATGTGGTATTTGTAGGTGTAGTATGTCCTTTCAAGACATATTTCTAAGTTCGGGTTGTTACATTGACAGATTCATGATCATGCCGATCTCGAATGGTGATGACATTAACTTGATGATCTGCAGCTGATATGTGGTTGATCGTGTTGTTGTAGATGTGATTGATACGAGCTCCACGTGTATCATCCGAAGTGGATGCTCCATCTTTGTTGTAATTTGGGAGAGGATTTTTGAAGGCTCCGTGATCACTATTCATTTTGAGACCATCTACCGTTAAGTCACCTCGATCAATCATGTCCTGTACCAGGTGTTTCAATCTCATGCACTCGTTTGTCCTATGACCCTTATTGCGATGGAACTCACAATAGTGTGAATCATTCCACCAAGGTGGTTTGATTGGGGGTTCATAGTTGCTGATTGGAGGCAAAAAAAGAATTTTGTTTTCCAAAAGTTCTCTGAATGCTGATTCTAGTGATTGTCCCAGTGGTGTGAAGATACGCTTTTGGAAATTGTTCATGTTGTTGCGTGAATTGTTGTTAGGTCCTGGATTCATGTTTTTGTTTTGAGTATCATTGGTGTTGTTTGTGTTGAGTTGTCCTTGATCAGTGTTTTGTGGATATGTGTTAGCATTTGGATTAGCATTTTTAGGATTTTTCGTGTTTTGAGGATTTCTAGATAATGCAAGCACTGGTTGTTTAGATTTGGGATCATGCGTTTCATTGTTGCCTTCGTTTTTGTTTCGAGTCCAAAATCGAGATTTGTCAAGGTTGGTGTTGTTCTGGTTATTGTAGTTTGATGAGTTGGTTCCTTCCTTGTAAAATTTGAGTGTTCCCTTTTTGACACATGCTTCTTCTACTTGAATGCCATTTTCAATCAATTTAGCGAAAAATGGTATGCATTGAAGTTTTAGTCTGTAACTCATTTCACTATTCAAGTTATCGATGAAGATTCCATTTTCTCCTTTTCGGGAATATCTCGAGGATATCTGGAGACCATATGTCACCAGCGTTGAAGGAACACCATGAATGTTTCGTTGTTCTTTTGTTTGGTGTTGCAAACATCTAGCATGGTTATGGCATGTTGGATGTTATAGGAATATTGGGTTATGAATTTGTTAACCAATTCATCAAATGAACTGACAGGTGGTGTAATTTTGGATAACCATTCCCTGGTTTGCCCTCCCAAGCTTCTGGGAAATAACCTCATCAAATAGGTGTCATTATGAGCAAATTCAAGGCTCAGTGTGCAAAATTCTCGAACATGGTCTCGGGGATCACTTTTCCCATCATATTTATCAAATTTGGGAACGTCTAAGTTTGGAGGAAAAGGTACCATGTTCAATCTTTTGTCAAATGGATAAGGACAGATTTCATTCAAAGAGTACCGTACTGTTGTCCCTTGTTGCATATCCTGTATTTGCCTTTGCAACATTTGCATTTGTTGAGTAAGGGCAGCCAAAGGTATACTTTCTTGTTGAGGGAAAAGTTCTTCCCTTGTATTTGTTCTCAGTTGAAAAGGTGTGGTAAATGGTATATTTTGCTCTGGTGTTTCTAGTTCGGGTATACGCATTTCTGATATGCGTTGTTCGGGAATGCATTGCTCAGGTATGTGTTGTTCAAAGTTATGAGTTTCTTCTTCTCTTTGTTGTTCTTGGTATGCATATTGTCGAGATCCAGTTTTAAAGATGTTTGAGTTGAAATCTTCAGGAAGTTTAACGCCTTTACTTGTAAGCATGAGGAGATATTTTTCCTTGTCATTTTCCATGAGCCTTTCTACAAGCTTTTGGAATGAAGGGTTTTCCTGACATTCTTGAAGAAGTGCTTCAGTAATTTAAGGTTCTTCTAAGGGTGGAACTTCAAAAGGATTTGATAATCTTTGATTCATGCTAGACTCAACGTGTGTCTCGCTTTGTTTGTTGCTTTGAGAGCGAGTAACAGGCATTTTAGTAGAAACTCTCAGTGATGAAAGGGACAAAAGCCTCATTGATATGTTGTTCAGGGGTGGTTGGCTCTGGTCAAAAGGTGTTATAAGTGATACAATCATCGAGCAAGAATGCTGGATTGATTTTTCCGCTGCGGTTTATGGTTTGATTAAAAGCAGACTTTTGACAGTATGCTCTTGTTTTCAGGGGTTCCTTGTCAAATTCGCTAGATTTGTTTTGGATATAACATTTGACGTGATGTAGGAATACTCGATGAGATTTGAATAGTTGACGATTGATGTATAAGAACTTGTTTCTTTTGATGAACTTGGAAAAACTAGGTTGTTGTTTCTTCAACGTGATGTTACGATAAAGGTTCTTTCTTCTCATAATATGAGGATTAGTCATGCATGAGTAATCAATGGTTTCCTTTGATTGGTTTGGATTCAGTTGATTCTTGTTTTTGAAAATTTCAAATCTTACTCTATCAAAGTGAAGGTTTAGATGTCCCTTCACGACAAAGTGTGTCAAATGATATGGATAAAAGCCTCCCGATCCGGAAACTTGATTTGACAATTTGAAAGTTTTAAACAAGTGTTTTGAGATAAAAATCCGTAAGATGGTAAAGAATTCTGTTGATACTGATGATAAAGTTTCCGGATTATGATAAGAGAGACATCCTTTATAGCGCGATTCATTTCGGATTCTGACAACGTTTGTTTTGACACAAATTTAACGCAAGAAATAGTTTCAATGGTTTGTTTGTCACTCTGTTTTGATGAAAGATGATGTTGATGGAAAAAGGCCTTAAAAAATGTTTTTGAAAATTTCAAAAAATTTCTCGGTTTTGCCTTCTATTTTTCTGTTTTGGATCACGCGCTAGAACAGAGTCTACAAGCGCTACTGAAATTCCTCTATGCGCTAAAATAATAACCACACGCGCTAGGCTGCCCCTAGACAGGCACTAAAGTTTTGACTGTTTGAAATTATTTTCTGGCTGTTTGAAAAAGATATGCGCTATTCTAGGCCTGTCACGCGCTAACTGTTGAACTTTATGCGCTAATGTTTGGATTCCACGCGCTAAGATGTTGTTTCCACACGCTAGACTATTTCTTTGATGCGCTAAAGGATTTTACACTGTTTTGACCTGGGATAAAACGCTACTGTTTGGAACCGACGCGCTAACTAGATGTTTGGATGCGCTAATATAAGTACTTTAAGCGCTAAGAAGTTGCTCTTATGCGCTAATCTATCCTGATTTTTCCTTTGTTTGAGTTTTTGTGAATTTTGAATTTTTGCTGCAAATTTTTCAAGTTTGATGGTTGATTTTTTGAAGTAATAAATATAAGCATGGCACAAAAAGTACAACCATTTTGCCTAATCTAACAAAAAGTGTATGTTCTGCAAGGATGTGTTCAAATCCCCAATATTTTAACAAGTTTGGATACAAATAATACACTTCAGAAAGACTCTTTAGTCAAGGGTCATAAATAACATCATAGCCCACTAGTCTCGATACTCCGTTAGCTCAAACAGCCGTGTCACCCCCTAGAGGGCGCCGTTTTTTTGCCTTTTGCCAAAAAGTAACCCAAAGTGAATCGCTTCACAGTTGAGTAGTTATCTTGGGAGATATATGGTGAGTAATATTGGGGGCGGATTCTTCCCCACCCTTGCACTATGATGTTATAAATGTCTGGTTACTGACTTGGTTCAAAGCTTCTATTTCTATGGTTCGTAATCAGGCTTCCCGTTCGGCTATCAGTGATAAACTCCTTCAGGAGGCTTCCCAACCTTTAGAACAAAGGCTTTACGTATCTCAAGGATACTGGGGGAAGGCTAATCGCTGCGCGTAACCGTTGAAAAGGACTTTCGTCACTTTCCACATTTGATTATAGTGGGTTGGAATTCTTGGCGTTAAAGTCGTTCCCCACTTAGGTCGTTCCCTTCACACCGGCCATAAACGGTTTTAAGAGTTGATTCCAACTCCTCGGGAAGACAGGCCTGCTAAAGGATGTAAATGCTTGAAGTACAAAAAGTTGTAAGAGTGGTCTATATTTTTGATCACCCAGTTAAGGTGAGAGCATATTCCTTCCACTTTCGAGACAAAGCAATCAAGTTGGTTCTTTTTAGTCTTTCAATTCAGTGATTTGCTAAAATCTATGTGGAGATGTTGCTCCACAAAAACATGGTGTTTATTTTATCCTTTCAAGGCAATGATTTTCTGATCTATGAAAAGGAATTGGTCAACGAAGTAAATTTGATGTTTTGTCAACAAAAGAAATCGATTAAAAGGGGAAGATCTTCCCTCTTTAGTTGTAAATGACTCTGGACATGTGTGATTCTTTTACTTTGCAAAAATTTGAAGTGAATCCTTTTATGCACCAAAGGATGGTGAAGTTCTTTGTAAATCCCTTTGCCAAAGTAAAGATTTGTTGGTTCTTTTTATAGCTTCCAAAATGAAGTGTTTTTCTCCTATAAAAGCAAGAAGATTTCGGATAGTAGTTCGTTTTATAGCCCAAAAGAAATAAGTGAGGTCAATTTTAAGAATAAAAGATGTTTTAAAATTTTAAACTAACTTAACTAAGTTAGAGGAAATCTTAACCATCTAAAAATTCTAAGATTACGCTCCTTTCTGCAACAAATTTGGTTAGCATCCTGCAAGCAAACCAGAGAAAAAAAATGGTAGCTGATTTGGTGGACTTCCACAAGTCTAAAATTTTATTTTTGGTTACAATTTTTTGTTTCTGTCTTCGATACGCTACATAACAGACTGTATGCGCTACAATATACCCTCGATGCGCTAAAATTAATTATCAACGTGCTACCCCATTTGCTGGATGCGCTACTCTGTGCGCTAAAGGCGCTGCTCTGGTTTTCTCCCGCTCTGAGACCTACAGGAAAGCTAGTGATTTGATGCGCTAATGTATAAACTTCACGCGCTGGATTATGGGTTGCACACGCTGAACAGTGGACCGGATGCGCTACGCTGTTTACTGGATGCGCTAAAAAGTGAACTAAACACGCTAATTAATTTTTCCCGCGTGCCTACAAAAGTGGTTAAATTTAAAAACCGATTTGATATATGGGGTCGAGCCCCATGGTGGGCGCCAGAAATGTATGTGGGAAAAGTGGGTCGATAAAACTCAATATGTCAAAATATTGCTAAATGACTTGTCCACACACACACAGGACTTCTTGGTGCAAGCTATGGAGTCATGACGTATAACTCAGCTTCCCAAGGTTGGTCCCATGGTTCTCTATCCTACAATGTCCCTCAAACCAATGGTTTTGCTCTCAGATCACTGAGCAAAATGGTTTAGGGATGGCAAATGTAAGAACGAGGGATGCTTTGATAGATTTTAGAATGAAATGCATCCTAAGCTATGCATGATCTTAAAATGCAATAAACTAAATGATAAGATGACAAGATTAGTATAAATACTATCCTAACATGATATATTAGTCTATGATTGAGCTAAATGATGAAGAAAGTATTCTAAACATGCATATTTAGACTAATTCCTGATTTCAAAGAGGCTAAAATGATGAGCATAAAAATGATATATGAAAGCTTGAATGTATTTGAGCATAAATGTGATACTACAAACTTGGATTGTTTTAAAATGGAGGAATGAGAGCTCTATTTATAGCAAAAGCAGGGCAATGAATGGTCAGGATTGAAAGATTCAATCAAGGGTTGAGTTTGAAAGTTGGGGATCCATGTGCACAATTTGCACCAATGAAATGGTGACAAGTGTCAACATAGGGTTGGGTTGAGAGAAGGGGTTGGAGGCATTAAATGCCTGAGAAGACCTCATGGTTATCTAGAGGGTAAGGGTCAAGCTTAAGTTAGGATTACTCATTGGATTAAGAGTTAATCCAAGGATAAACCTTTGTGCAAATGATTAAGAGATAATCATGGTCAAAGCATTAAAGCCCTGATGAGACCCTTGGGTTGGATAAAGGTTGAGTTAAAACAAATGATTTAACCATGTAAGAGGGTTTGAGTTAACCATTAATGGTTATTGAAGACTTTGGGGGATTAAGTGGTTGAAGGTTGGAAGCCTTTAATCGCTATCAAAGACTTTGAGGAATTAAGTGGTTGAAGGTTGGAAGCCTTTAATGGTTATCAAAGACTTTGAGGTTTGAGAAGTGACTTCCCTTTGCGTAGGGATGTGACAAAGTTTAGAATGATGGGTTAGGCTAATTAGAAGCAATTAGAAGATTCTAGAAGGGATTAGAAAGGGGTTTAGGATTTTGCAAGTGGATGGAGGGATAATAGGATTTAATTGAAATAAAGTAATTTAACTCAATTTGGTTGCAATTTGGGGAAATTAAATAAATTAGATTTATTCAATTTTAGGATAACTATTTGATTAAATTTGAATTTAATTAAAAGTGGATGGGGGGATTTAATTGAATAAAATGATTTATTCATTAAATGGGTATAGTGAACTTTATTTAAATAAATTGAGTAATTTACTTAATAAAATAGAAGAATTTGGATAATTTAATTAAATTGGATTTAATCAAATAGAGAAATGAACATAAAATATTCATTTAGGAATATGGTCATTTTTATACATCTATAGTAAGCTTTGCTCCTACACACATTGGCAGTATGTCCTTCTTTAAGATAGTTAAAGCAAACAGGTTTAAACTTTTTCTTACCTTTATCCTTTGATACCGGTTGTTTCTTCGATTCTCCAGCATTTGTACCAAAGGTCTCACCTTCCTCATGACCGGAATAACCAAGTCCATCAGTATTCTTGACAGGTTTGGCAGATTCAAGGTTTTTCTCTAGCTTAACAGCACTCTTGTTGAACTTAGCAAGTATTTCCTTTGACTCAGGGAGTTCTTTGGAAATAGCAGCATTTGTTTCCATCAAGTTTGCATTCTCAGAGATGGTCATCTTCAGTTCTCCTTGCATGTCTTCCTTTTCCACTTTTCTTGCATGGAGTTGAGCAGTTAGGGCACTGATCTCTTACTTCAGCTTGGAGATTTCATGATCTTTGTCTTTTACCAGATCTTTAGCTTTCCTCCGGTTCTCAAGCTCTTGGCACATTCGAATAGTCAGTCCTTCCAACTCCTTTCTTAGGTTGGAATTGGATTCATTTAGCTTTTCTACTTCTTGAATCAGGGCTTCCATGTCCACTTCATCAGAAGAACTATTTTCAGATAGATCCATCAATTTTTCAGTATGTTCTCTCCTTTTTTTTTGAGAGGCCTTATATTTGACCATAATATCATCATAGGCTTGCTCAGACTGAGTGAGCTGATGAGTAAGTTCCCTCATAGTGTATTCCCCCATATCTCTTTCCAAGTGGTTAGACTTATAGAAAGGTTGGCTCTGATACCAATTGATGAATACTAAGAGGGGGGGTGAATTAGTATGCCAAAAATCACTGTACTTAAACACTTTACTAGACTACCAGTGAACCGATAAAACAGTTTAGCAAACAAACCAGTTATCACACATGCAAACCAAATAGAAAATAATGCATTCACCCACAGAAGCACAAACACCATAACACAAGAGATTTTGACGTGGAAACCCAAATGGGAAAAACCACGATGAGATGAAGCTCACAAGTAACTATCCGTAGAATAAGAACCAGACCAGTTAAGGTCAGACTGGTTAAGGTCATACAATGTTCTTTACTAGAACAGATTCTGTTAGGAATCTCAATCTTTGTTAGGAGATAAGTCTAGTTAAAGACTACCTTGCTAGAGGATTTTAGATCTACAGATGTGAACCACCTTGTTAGAGGATTTACAAAAGGCTTTTGGGCCTACCCGGTTAAGGGCTTCAGACTTATCGAAGATGTGAGTAATCAACAAGTGAGTGATCTAGTAAATAGCATAGATTGCTTGGTTAGATCCTTGATAGCTCATTCCTAATGCATTTCAGCATTACTTCAGTCTTCAACACATTCATTCTCTACCTCTTCTCCAAGACCTGAACTTTTTCTATCTTCACTTACAAAAACTTTTCAATCACCTTAAACCCTAGCAACAAAATAAAACCCTAGACATGATGTCCTTATAAAGGAATCTGATTTCATGTCAGTCCAATAGGATTACATTACAATTTCCTAGGTTCAATGCATCTAGACATATTTTGTAACACGACACAAAAAGCACCGTTAAAGTTTCGGCACCACCAAACAATCGGTGGAAGGTAACTCATCACAAAATACTAGTTGGTAACTCATCACAGTATATTACCAGTTCATACAAAACACTGGTTAAAGCAAAATACCGGTTGTCGGTTTGACAATAATGAAGATTGAGAAATAGGGGTTGTGCCGCTTCATTCCTTCGTACCACTTGAGATCCTTGAACCGCTTGGATTCTTCATACTGCTTCAGATCGGTAAAGACTTTCTACAAAACATCGATAGTCTAAAGATTATAATACATCATACCGGTTGGAACAAATACTAGTTGAGATTTAACTCATACATACAAAAAGTGATCTCAAATCAAGTGTGTGTCCATCAATGACAATCACAACATTAATCATCAAAAATGCCAACAGAGACTACCCACAAGTTGACAATACAATGTGGCATCAATTGGTGGAGAAGAGCACCTAGCCTCAAGCTTGACTCCTGAAAGAAACAGAGTCGATGCAGGCTTACAATCAGCCATATGAAAGCATGCAAGTAGATCAAGATCATACTTGGGCTGCGATAATGTAATCCCGAAAGATGACTGTGAAATCTCTATCCCAGGAAAGTAGTGCAAAAGACCCAAGTCAGTCATAGCAAATCTGTCATGCAAAGAATATTTGACACTGCTAATGATGGATGTGGTGCTCCCTGTAATGATCAAATCATCAACATAGAGCACAAGTATCAAGTGTGAGTCATTCTGTTGCAAAATATAGACATTCCAATCAGAATGACACTTGGTGAACCCTGCTGAGAGAAGAAAGGAATCCATCTTGGCATACCAATCCCTGGGGGCCTGCTTAAGGCCATAGAAAGATTTCCTCAGTCTGCAAACCAAGGAAGAATCCTGGATGAAACCCTATGGCTGCTCCATATATATCTCCTCATCAAGATCCCCATGAAGAAAAGAACTCTTCACATTCATCTGATGTACAACCTAGCCATGAGCTACAACAATAGCAAGTGTCAAGCGAATGGAGTTCATCTTGGCTACGGGTGCAAAGGTCTCAATATAGTCAACACTTGGAACCTAAGAGAAACCTTTCACAACAATCGAGTCTTATACTTATCCACACTACCATCCGCTACAAACTTGGTCCGATAGATCCACTTACATCAAACCATCTTTCTCTCCTTAGGGAGAGTGACTAACTCCCATTTGTTTTTCCTCATCAAGGAACTATACTCTTCCTCCATAGCTTGGTCCCACTCAAGAACCCCTGATGCTTCCTGAAATGTCTGTGGATTGGAAGTGGTAGCAATGTATGCATGTGGAAGGTCCTGATGCTGTGATCAAGTCCTTTGTGTAGCTAAAGGATCCCCAACAAGAGAACCCGCTGACTCAAGTGTTTGATAAGCCCAACGAGGTCTAGGTGGAGGTGGAGAATGAGGCTCCTCAACTGCAAGTGGACCCTGCAGAGGTGTAACCCTGCGAGTCAGAGTTGAAGGAGTCTCATTATCTGAATCACTCTCATCAATATCCAAAATGGAGGAAGGGAGGCTAAGCTAGGAGAGCTTTCCTCAAAATGAACACTCCTCTCAATAAACACCTCATGTGTCTCAGGATCCATCAATCGATATGCCTTAACACCCTCAGGATATCCAACAAAAATACAAGGCCAACTCTGAGGTTCCAATGCCTTGCGTTTCTACGGAGGAATGCGAGCCCATGCTGGACAACCAAAGACTCTGAAATGTCTCACAATCAGTTTCCTACCAACCCAAGCCTCAAAAGGAGTAATACCTATCAAAGCTTTGTGAGGAACTCAATTTTGGATATGTGTGGCACAACTGATAGCCTCTGCCCAAAAGGCGGGATCAAGAGAACATGCATGTATCATACAAATAGCCATTTCTTTGAGAGTTCTATTCTTACATTTTGCAACTCCATTATGTTGTGGAGTGTAGGCAATTGAATGTTGAAGATCAATCCCCTCAAATGTACAAAAATCCTCAAGTCTTTTGTTCACATATTCCCTTCCATTATCTATGCGAAGAATCTTGACCACTTTCCTAGATTGCTTCTCCACATGAGCCTTGAAGTCTATAAATTTGTCAAACACTTCACTCTTATGAACAAGAAAATAGACCCAAGTTAAACGGGAGTAGTCATCAATGAAGGCGAGGACATAGTGGGCCCTACTAAATGAAGGTGATGGAAATGGACCTGCTACATCATTGTGAACAAGTTGAAGAACTTCCAAAGCTCTCCAAGCTTTCCCCTTATCAAACTTCACCTCGAGATGCTTGCCCATGGAGAATCCTGAACATACACCCTCTGACAAACTAATTCAAGGTAGACCTATGACCATGTCTTTAGTGCTAAGTTGTTGAAGATAGCGGTAGTTGAGGTGACCAAACCACTCATGCCATGGCTTACTTTCTGAATTTGAATGAGTAAGCAAGGCCCTAGAAGGAGAACTTGGCAAAAAGTGGGAGAATGAATAAATCCTTGAGTTGTCATTGACTTGTCCCACTACTACCAAGGCATCATTATCAAGTTCCTTTACCACAACTGAATTAGGTGTAAACTCAACCTTTTTCCCTTTCCCATAGTGAGTGATTTGGTAGATAGAGAGAAGATTGGTAGACAAGTTATGAACATAAAGAACATTCTCAAATGTTCCATCATCCATGTCAACTGAACCTTTCCCTTCAACCTCAACTTGTGTATCATCACCTATGTAAATGTGAGGTACCTTTGATGTCTCCAATGAACAAAACTGCTCCTTTGTAGAACCCATGTGATAAGAGGTACCTGAGTCAAGTATCTACTGCTATGAAGAACCTGTTTTAGCCACAAATGCTTGCCCTTTTCTCTTAGACTGTGAGGAAGAGGAAAGAGAAAAGAGATGAATCCTTCTCGTTGTAGGCATAAGGCAAATTGATGTTGTTCTTCTTAAGGAGATGTGTCAACTCATAAACTTGCTTGGAGTGGCATCGATGCTCATCATGATCATACTTCTTGCAATAAACACAAGTTGGTTTATCCTTCTTAGGTGGATTCCCCTTCTTGGAAGAGGATGAAAAATCTCCTTGTGATGGAGAGGATGATTGTCCTTTTTCCTGTCGTGGCTTTGACTTGGATTGCTTCTTCTTGTTGTTGGAATATTTACCTTGATTCCCTTGATTAGCCACCAAAGCCTTGGACTTTGAAGACTTGAGAATCCCCATGTTCAACAACTTAGATTGTTCCAACATCAACATTTATGTGAAAGCATCAAATGAAGGCATAGTGTAGGAACTCCCCACTGTCAAACGATGAGTTTGGAAGCTAGAAATAAATGTTGCATATTCAGGTGCAAGCTTGTCCAATAAGTTAAATATCAACTGAGCATCCTTTTTGTCAATTTCACAATCCTTAAGATTTTCTCTTAGCTCATTTGCTTTGGTGACATAATCTTGGATTGTATCAAAACTCTTGGGATCCAAGTTGGTGAGCTCATTATCAATATTGTAACCTCTGATTTCATCAACTTGACCATAAAATTTCTGAAATATTTCCCAAGCCTCTTTGATTGTAGAACACTTCTCGATGTGAAAAATGAGGTCATCTGATAAATACTTACACAACGTTCCAAGAGCCATGCAATTTTTAGTGAGCCATTCTAACTAAGAATTAGGATCAGCCTTAGGATCTAGTGGTCCTGCTATTGTTCCATCTATGTAATGCGTGAGTCCTTTTTCCATTAGTTTGCTCCATGCTTTAATTTTCCAAGATGCATAATTATGTGGAGTTAAAGGTGGAAATTTATGAGGACTCATAGAAACAAAAATGAAATAGCACAAGGTAAGAGAGGCACAATCACACAAGACACCCCCCCAAATTCACTCAATCAAAGAACCACACCCCCCCCCAAAAAAAAAAAATGATGATTTGGCACTTTATACTTAGTGCGTGTATAATGAGCCACTTGCAAAAAATGGTAAAGTGGACTTCTAATTTCAACTTTACAACTGCCTCAAAGAGGCCAAAGGAGACTCAAACTGAAAATGCAAGAGATCTAAACTAAGATCCAAGCAAATTACAAGTACCAAGTAGGCCAAAAAAGACCAATATATGAAAGTACAATATCCACTCAAAATCTCTGAAAACGGATCATATATTATGAAAGTAGACGAAAAAATATGCACTTTCAAAAAAAATGGCACCTGAAAAGGAGGTTGTATGAGCCCAAACGAAGCCTTTGAAGTTGAAAAATTGAGGATTGGACAGGTACAACTGAGAGAATCTGAAAATTCTAAAAAACCTATGCACCAAAATCAGAAAATAACCACACCATTGCAGAGAGCACAAAAAAATATCCCAAATCAAAAAAAAATTGTACCCAAAAAGGAGCAAAATTGAGCAAGTTATGAGCCTCCAAAGTTGACCCAAAAAACCAAACTGCTCAACAGAGAGGGGTCTAAAATTTTCAAAAAAGTGTTGACGTTAGCAAATCACTGTGTTAAATTTGACAGCTACATGACCGTCAAAATGGTCATCACACCCCCTGGTTGATCGTACGGAAGAGCTAACATGGCAGTTGACTGGGCCGATGACTGCACGGATGGCATGGCATTGTGTTTCCCACAGGCCAGTGGCCTCTTGCCATGTGGCAAGCGTGGGTTCGTTGGGGGAAAAGGTTTTGTCATTGCTAGCGGGCTATGGGTTGACAGAGTTGATGACTGGGTAGTAGGCTGCCGATTGCCAGAGCCGGTGGATGGAGCGGCGGCGAGGATCGACTGGCAGTGAGCAGGGATGCGGGTGTCACAGTGAGCGAGGCTGAGGGTGAGCGGTTGAGCATCCAGCAAAGCTGCGATGGATGATGACAATACCGGCGGTATGCTCGACGATAAGTGCAGTACGCCCTGCAAGCTGAGAAGGGTACAGGGGGGTGGTCACGGGACCCCCTCGAAACTCAAAAAAAATTTTTTTTTTTTTTTTTTAAACTTTTCCAAAAAATAATTTCCTGCCTTTCAAAAGGTAATAATTTTTTTTTTTGCAGAATTTTTTTGAAAAATCCATACTGTACTGCCCAAATTGGGCAAAAATTTTCTCCAACACCCAAAATTCAACTTTCACCGAAATAGGTCGAGTTTACACTCAATTTTTATGGAAATGGCCTCCCAAACGCAATGGTGAGGTTGAAAACGCTCTAGGATGCCTCCAAAATGCACAGTACGTCAGATCCAAAAATAGAAGCCTTCCAAGATGTCTCCCAAAACCAATCAATGAAGCCCCAATGGCTCTGATACCATGTCAGATTTTGCCAAGATCAAGGGCACAATGAAAAGAATAAAAGAGAGACAATAGTATGACAAGAACAAACTGTATTCTCATCAATATGCAAATGATCAACTGGATTAACCAATACAATGAATATGGGTCTGCTTATATAGGCAAGGCCAAATGGATATGTGAGCACACAATCACGACATGTGGCTCAATGAGAAACAAGCATAGCTAAGAAAAAGTAGGGGTAGGTAGGAGAAATAATATAATATTCCACAAGAGGTGGATGACCCACTGAATGTGGAGTGTAATAGCAAGATAAGACCACAAAAAGTGGAATTTCTCCTACAAGCTACATCCCTATGTGCACACTTCCCTAAGTGTCTCATATCCAAACTACGATGAGATGCATTATCCTAAGTTAACCTAAGTAAAGTATAATTATATCCTATAAGAATAAATAATTACACCAACAATGACAAATCGATCAAAGATTGATAAAAGGTTGACTTGATGACGGTCTAATGACCAAAGACCAATGATAAATTGGTCGCAAATTGATAAGAGATTGATATATTGATGATTGATCAAGACAAAACCCTAATTCGACATTGAGAAGGGTTGAGGATGTCCAATTGACATGATAATATTGATAATGATCAAAGATCGCAATTGATAATGATAATGTTGACAAGATCTAATTGAAAATGTGACAAATGCAAGAAACATAGAAGAATAACAAAATATTGACAAATAATAAAGATCAAGTGTGTGACATAGAAGAAATGTTAATAGGATGCAAAAACCTTAAAATAAGGTCACACGGACATGTTAAAATATGACACTGCAAGCGTTGACCATTTTTAGATGCCTACACTCGCATAATTCAAATTTAAATAAATTATTTTAAAGAAAGCAAGAGGGAGATCATTAAATATGTAAATTTATCTATAATATATCACATACATACATTTTTAAATTATTAAAACATTAATGAGAGAGAGAGGGAGATTTTTTCATGACAAAGAGAAAGATATCATTAATTTCAGAGAGAGAGAGAGATCATTAAAGATATATGTGTACTAAATTAAAATATAATTTAAAAATTAAAACACATGTTGATCAAATTAAGGGACTTGAGAGAAAAAGAATAAATCACAATGTGATAAGTATGTGGTCAAATTGGGTCCTAAGGGGTACATTATAAACATTAGGATGTTATATGGGGTCATAAGTGGTCCTAATGACCCATTAGGACACTATGTGATCAATATGTGGTCAAATTGGGTCCTAAGGGGTACATTGTAAACATTAAGATATTATAAGGGACCTCATAAGTGGTCCTAAGGGGTCACGCGTGTTCTAACACATGTGTGACCCCTTAAGACACTATATGATTAGTATGTAGTCAAATTGGGTCCTAAGGGGTACATTGTGAACATTAAGATGTTATGGGGGGTCATAAGTGGTCCTAAAGGGTCAGCATGTGTTAGAACACGTGTGACCCCTTAGGACCACATATGACCCCTTATGACACTATTTGATCCTAAGGGATATGTTGTACACACTAGGATGTTATAAGGGGTCATATATGGTTTGAAGGGGTCACGCATGTGTTCTAACACATGCCTGACCCCTTAGGACCACATATGACCTCTTAGGACACTATGTGATCCTAAGGGGTATGTTGAATACATTAGGATGTTATAAGAGGCAATATGTGGTCTAACACATGCGTCACAACTTTGGACCACATATGACCCCTTAAGACACCATGTGATCTTAAGGGGTATGTTGTACACACTAGGATGTTATAAGGGGTCATATGTGGTCCTAAGGGGTATGGTGTACACACTACGATGTTATAAGGGGTCATATGTGGTCCAAAGGGGTCACACGTGTGTTACAACACATGCTTGACCCCTTATGACCACATATGATCCCTTAGGACACTTTGTGATGGACTAAGGGGTATGTTGTACACACTAGGAAGTTATAATGGTTCATATGTGATCGTAAGGGGTCACACATCGGACCATATATGACCCCTTAGGACACTATGTGATCCTAAGGTGTATGTTTTACACACTGTGATGTTATAAGGGGTCATATGTGGCCTTAAGGGTCACACATGTGTTAGAACACATGTTTGACCCCTTACAACCACATATGACCCCTTAAGACACTTTGTGATGGACTAAGGGGTATGTTGTACATAATAGGATGTTATAAGGGGTTATATGTGGTTGTAAGGGATCACGCATGTGTTCTAACACATGTGTGACCCCTTCAGACAACATATGACCCCTTAGGACACTATGTGATCCTAAGGAGTATGTTGTACACATTAGGATGTTATAAGGGGTCATATGTGGTCCGAAGAGGTCACGCATGTGATAGAACACATGTGTGACCCCTTTGGACCACATATGACCCCTTAGTACACTTTGTGATGGACTAAGGGGTATGTTGTACACACTAGGATGTTATAAGGGGTCATATATGGTCATAAGGGGTCACACATGTGTTAGAACACACGTGTGACCCCTTAGGACCACATATGACCCCTTAGGACACTAGGATGTTATAAGGGGTCATATGTGATCCTAAGGGGTATGGTGTACACACTAGGATGTTATAAGGGGTCATATGTGGTCCTAAGGGTTCACGCATGTGTTAGAACACATGTCTAGCCCCTTAGGACCACATATGATCCCATAGGACAATTTGTGATGGACTAAGGGATATGTTGTACACACTAGGATGCTATAAGGGGTCATATGTGGTCATAAGGCGTCAGACATGTGTTCAATATGACCCCTTAGGACACTATGTGATCTCAAGGGGTATGTTGTACACACTAAGATGTTATAAGGGGTCATATGTGGTGCTAAGGGTTCACACATGTGTTAGAACACATCCCTGACACCTTAGGACCACATATGACCCCTTAGGACACTATGTGATCCTAAGGGGTATGTTGTACACACTAGGATGTTATAAGGGGTCATGTGTGGTCCGAAGGAGTCACGCATGTGTTAGAACACATGTCTCACCCCTTAGGACCACATATGACCCCTTAGGACACTATGTTGTACACACTAGGATGTTATAAGGGGTCACACATGTGTTAGAACACATGCTTGACCCCTTAGGACACTATGTGATCCTAAGGGGTATTTTGTACACACGAGGATGTTATAAGAGGTCATATGTGGTCCTAAGGGATCGTGCATGTGTTTTAACACATGTGTGACCCCTTAGGACCACATATGACCCCTTAGGACACTATGTGATCCTCTATGATACTAAGGGGTCATATAGTGTCGTCTTGTGCATATGTGGTCTTAAGGGGTCCTAAGGGGTCATGTTGTGTGTGTAATAGGATGTGAAAAGGGGTCATAGAGGTTCTATTTTTTCTAATTTGTTTAAATTTATTATCTAAGTTTTAATTTATTATTTAATTTTTCTAACGTTTTAATTTATTATATTTAGTTTTCTAACATTTTTTTAATTTTTAATTTTGCTATTGTTTTTCTTAACGTTTTTCTAAGTTTTAATTTACTACCTTTGTTTTCTAAGTTTTTCATAACGTTTTTTTTTAAGTTAAAAAAAAATAGATATATAGTTATTTTATTAAAAAAGTGAATTGACGTTAAATTAAAACATTAAATTAAGTTTTCTAACATTTTTATAAGTCTTAGTTTTGCTAATGTTTTTCTAAAAAAATTCAGACGTCTTTCTAAGTTTTAAAATTTTAGTATAGATATGTTTTCTAAGTTTTTGTTAACGTTTTTCTAAAATGATGAAAAATAATAAATATACAATTATTTGATTAAAAAATAAATCAACAAACAAATTACTTACTAATTTTAAAATAAATTTAATAAAAAATTAAAAAAACAAAAAAAACATTATTAAACAAAAAAAATTTATTTTGTGCCCCTGAAATAATGTAGGTCGAAAGCTGAAAGATGAGAAGCGATGGCTGGTGCTAACAGGGCATGGTGATGTAATGTTGACGTCGAGTTCACTCTAACCCCCTCTCCACAATAAACTCCCAAATTGAAAAGGACAATTTAACTATCATTTTCGGCTTTTATAAAGATTTAAAAATAAATAAAAATTAAAGGGTTCGATCGAAGGGGGGTTCGAACGAACCCCATAAAAATAAATATTTTATTGGGTTCAATCAAACCCCAAAATCCCCTTAGGACACTTTGTGATGGGATAAGTGGTATGTTGTACACACTAGGATGTTATAAGGGGTCATATGTGGTCCGAAGGGGTCACGTATGTGTTAGAACACATGCCTGGCCCCTTAGGACCACATATGACCACTTAGGACACTTTGTGATGGACTAAGAGGTATGTTGTACACACTAGGATGTTATAAGGGGTCATATGTGGTTGTAACGAGTCACGCATGTGTTAGAACACATCGAAGAGGGTGAAAATGAGAAAGGTAAGACTCAATGGTTATCATGCAAACAAATCAATAAAAGCATAAAAACAAACCAATATACCTTACTAACTTTACCTTCTCCTTCAGATTGAACCTTCGATTAAGTGAAGAGTGTGGTCCTCCACTTGATTGGATTGTCTCTTTGATAGGATTATGGAATACTCTCCAGTACACAATAAGATAGGATATGATTCAAATGATGAGCATGGGTGTGATAGATTGCATTATGAGGCAAGATTTTGGCATTATGATGGCATGAAGGATGATCTTGGATCTCAAATGGACAATATAAGATTAGATGAAAAGTGGATATGAAAATGAGGGGAGGAGACTCCAATTTATAGATTGGAGGAGGCCAAAATGAAGGACCAAAATTGATTTTGGGATGAAGGGTTGAGATTGATTTGAAAGGGAGCACATGGATTGAGAGGACAAGGTGTGAAGACCAAGAGATATGCCATAAAGACATTTCTTGTCTCCACACCTCTCAAGGTATATGGGGAAGAGCTCCCAAGTACATTGGGAAGAGAAAAGGAATATTAAATTCCCTGGGGGAAAGAAGAAGGAATTAAAAATTCCAAAATAAGAGGATGCATGGGGAGATTCAAAGAATTTGAATTTCTTTGAAAGGATCAAGATGATTAGGGATGTGCAAATGATTAAGGAGATTGATTAGGTGGCTTAATGATGGATTAAAGAGCAAGTGGGAAATTTAGGAGGATGTGACATGAGGAGAGAGAATGAGTGGAGGAATATAAAATTGGAGAATAATGATAAGTGTGATTAAGGATGAATTAATTAGGCTAAGTGAGGATTGGGAGAAGTGATTTGTAGGAATCACTTTAGTTAGTTTAATTAATTAAAATTAATTAACTAAGTGGGTTTTAGAAGAAATAATGATTGAGGTGACTTTTAGAAGAATGGGGAAATAATTAATTTATTGATAAATTGATTATTGGACTATAGTGATAAGATTGATTAAATATGATTTAATTAACCTTAAAAGAAGGGAATCAACACAATTAAACTAGTTAATTATGTTGACAAGCTTAAATTAATTAAATATTAATTTAATTAATTTTAGGTGCCTACACACATGCGTGACCCCTTCGAACCACATATGACCCCTTAAGACACTATGTGACCCTAAGGGGTATGTTGTACACACTAGGATGTTATAAGGGGTCATATGTGGTCCTAAGGGGTCACACGTGTTAGAACACATGACTGACCCCTTAGGACCACATATGACCCCTTAGGACACTTTGTGATGGACTAAGGGGTATTTTGTACACACTAGGATGTTATAAGGGGTCATATGTGGTCGTAAGGGGTCACACATGTGTTGGAACACATGTGTGACCCCTTCAGACCACATATGACCCCTTAGGACACTGTGATCCTAAGGGGTATGTTGTACACACTAAGATGTTATAAGGGGTCATATGTGGTCCTAAGGGGTATGTTATACACACTAGGATGTTATAAGGGGTCATATGTGGTTCGAAGGGGCCACACATGTGTTAGAACACATGTGTAATCCCTTAGGACCACATATGACCCCTTAGGACACTTTGTGATGGACTAAGGGGTATGTTGTACACATTAGGATGTTATAAGGGGTCATATGTGGTCGTAAGGGGTCACACGTGTTAGAACACATTTGTGACTCGTTCAGACCACATATGACCCCTTAGGACACTATGTGATCCTAAGGGGTATGTTGTACACGCTAGGATGTTATAAGGGGTCATATGTGATCCTAAGGGGTCACACATGTGTTAGAACACATGCCTGACCCCTTAAGACCACATATGACCCCTTAAGACACTTTGTGATGGACTAAGGGGTATGTTGTACACACTAGGATGTTATAAGGGGTCGAATGTGGTCGTAAGGGGTCACACATGAACACATGTGTGACCCCTTCAGACCACATATGACCCTATGTGATCCTAAGGGGTATGTTGTACACACTAGGATGTTATAAGGGGTCATATGTGGTCCTAAATGGCCACGCATGTGTTAGAACACATGTCTGAACCCTTAGGGGTATGTTGTACACACTAAGATGTTATAAGGTGTAATATGTGGTCTGAAGGGGTCACACATGTGTTTAAACACATGCCTGACCCCTTAGGACCACATATGACCCCCTAGGACACTATGTGATCCTAAGGGGTATGTTGTACCCACTAGGATGTTATAAGTGGTCCTATGTGGTCGTAAGGGGTCATGCATGTGTTCTAACACGTGTGACCCCTTAGGACCACATATGACCCCTTACGACACTATGTGATCCTCTATGGTCCTAAGGGGTCATATAGTGTCGTTAGGGGCATTTGTGGTCTTAAGGGGTCCTAAGGGGTCATGTTGTGTGTGTAATAGGATGTGAAAGGGGTCATAGAGGTTCTATTTTTTCTAATTTGTTTAAATTTATTATCTAAGTTTTATAATGGTTTTCTAAGTTTTAATTTATTATTTAGTTTTTCTAACGTTTTAATTTATTATATTTAGTTTTCTAACATTTTTCTAATTTTGAATTTTGCTACTGTTTTTCTTAATGTTTTTCTAAGTTTTGATTTACTACCTTCGTTTTCTAAGTTTTTCATAACGTTTTTTTTTTTAAGTTGAAAAAAATACATATATAGTTATTTAATTAAAAAACAAATTGATGTTAAAATTAAGTTTTCTAACATTTTTCTAAGTTTTAATTTTTATTTTTTTTAATAAAGGGGTAAATTTTTTATTAATAATCAAAAACAAGAATTACATAAGAAAACCAGAGCCTCAACGCTCCAAAAGAGAACAACAAGCCCAACCAAAAATCAACCATCTTCATAACTATCCATATCCTCAGCAAATATCTTATGCAAGTCCTGACAGTAATCTAGGGAAAGATGCTCCCATCCCTCAACTTTCCAATCATCACCATGTTCCTAGGCCCACTTAGCCAAACAATTAGCTGCTCTATTCCATTCACGAGGAATGTGGATGAAAGACACCTTCTCCATCATAGAACTAATTTGCAAAATCTAGTGAACAATCCCTGCCAGCTATCAATTAATCTCACTCACCTTCTGCTCACTCAAGAGGTTAACAATAATCCGTGAATTTGACTCGTAGATAACCTTGCGCCACCCCAACTCAAATGCATGCTCCAAGGCATATTAAATTGCTAATCCCTCTATAAAATTATTAGACTGCTACCCTTTATGCACTGAAAAGAAGAAAGCCACATCCCCTAAACGATCCCTAACAACACCACCAATCCCAGTAGGACCCAGATTACCCCTAGAGGAGCCATCGATGTTAATCTTGATGGACTCATCCTGAGGGGGCAACCATCTTCCCACCCTATGAACCTTCTTCATAGCATGTCTACCTCTCCTAACACAAGCTGAGACAAGAGACATCTCCTGCAAACCCAACCTGCTCACAATATCAACCTCTCCTCTATCCAAAGGAAAATTCACCTCACATTTAGCTTCCACCGTCTCCCAGATCATTCCAATGATTTTATTCCATACTTGTTGAACTAATAGTCTGACTTCTCTAAAGATCCTCCTATTCCTCTCTGCCAGATCTGCCAAAGTATGAAAATGGGCCCAATGTGTCAGACAGTCTGGAGAAAAGAGGACAAAATAGGAGGCCTGCCCAAATTGCTCCAAAACTCTACCAAAGAATCTATGTGAACACGAGGGTGCTTCCACACCCCCCACTAGTAGTGCCAGATCAGCAGTGAGAAAGGGCATCTGAAGAACAAGTGTGAAGAATCCTCGTCCCCATTACCACACAAAACACAGATGGAAGACCCATAGAATCCACACTTGCGAATATTGTCCTAGGTTAGACATCTATTCAAAGCCAAAGTGCAAGAGAAATTGTTCCAAACATAATTCCACCAATGCACCTCCCTCCCCTCCAATCTACGAGACAACAACTCCTGGTATCCACTGCCAACAGTAAAAAAAACCCTTACGATTCTGGGACCAAGCAAGTCTATCCCTATCCTTAAGGGAACTACAGTGTCTATTCACCAAAATGCCATGAAGCTCAGCGTAGTCTTCATCCATACCAACAACCGGTCATTCATTAGGAACCTTCCACCACACCATCTCCAATTGCCCATGCCTATAAATACACTTAAATTCACTCACTCTAGACCACCCTACCTCTAGAAACCTCTAGCAAAGATTCCCTAAGTTAGGAAACTAATCAATAATGGGGGGGTAGCCATCCCAAGAATCGAACCATAAAAACACCTCTTCCCCCCTCTTATAGATCCAAAAAAGTCCCTTTATTAGAGCAACCCCTTTCTTGAGAGTACTCCAAATCATAGAGCCTTTTCTCGAAAGCGGATATCTTGGGATTTTCTCCTTTGGGATCCTCTGCATATACTTGTGTGTATGGTGAAAATGGATAGCAATAAACAACAATATTGAAAAACTAAAATGGATTCAACCACCAAACCCTAGCCTAACAATGAACAAAGATCCACCATAACATATGAAGATAACCTAAGACAATGCAAAATAACTCAAAAATCACAAAGATTATATCATCACATGTCCACTAGGGTTTTGATCTCCATTCTTCCTATCTCCATTGATCTTGTTTGATATGCTTGCTCTCAGATTTTTGTATGCACAAGAGCTCAACAAAGAACGGAATGTGGTTGCAAGTAGAATTGTAGTGTAGTCAATTGATCAAGTAGTTAGGGTTTGATAATGAAGAAAGCATCTCCTTAAATAGAAGACACAATAGAAAATGGAGGGTTAAGATTGAGAGGTGTAAAAAGAGAGGTCGGCTAGGATTAGAGGGTAGGTATAAGAAATACCAAAATAATGAAAGAGGTAGGTAGTGTAGGAAATAAGAGATGAATGACATGTGTCATGTGTAGAAAAAGATAATGAATTAATTAAATAAATAAAGATTTATTTAATTAATAGAAGAAGTAGGACAATTAAATAAATAAAATATTTATTTAATTTAGGAAAGGGATAATTTAAATAAATAAATGTATTTATTTAAATGAGAAATAAGGCTAGAAGAGGATAAATGAATTAATTAAATAAATAAAGATTTATTTAATTAATAGAAGAATTAGGCTTAGATAATTAAATAAATAAAATATTTATTTAATTAGACAAGACAATTTTGAGTGTCTACATTTTGCCCCTCTTTGAGACAATGCGGCTTGTCGCGTTGTTTCAAAGAAGATAAGATGAACTGATACAGAGTTGCCCCAGTATGGGAATGATATGCCCCCTCGAGAGATTGGATGAAAAATGTCTGAAAAGATTGCAGACAATCTCTCGATAAGAAAGATGGAATAGAATGGGTTAAGCGAATAATGTGACAAAGTCACAGGATGAAGAATACTGACTCGGGAAATGAAAGGCAGGGCTAGGGTAGGCTATAAGATAGACCACGGGCAAAAGACATCCTCATTGTCATCCACACCCATAGAAGATCACAGTGCAGAGCGAGAAAAGAGCAGCAGCAGTCAGCAGCGATGGCATTCGTTCATAGATTCGACCGTGTCCGCCGATTCCAGCGACCAGCCGATGCAGGAGAGCCGGTAAGTACCCGAAAACCTCCTCGTACTTTCACGCATTTCGAGTTTTGTCATAAATGCATGTTTAGGAGCAATAAATGCGCTAGAAATAGGATAGTTTAAAAGTGCAAAAACGCGCAACCGCGTCTGTGTCAGCGCCAGGCGCGTCTGTGTCGGATCCAGGCGCGTCTGTGCCTGGAACCGCGTTTGTATTGAATGCGGACGCGTTTGTGAAATGTAGCAGCGTCTGTGATTTTTAATAGCGTTTATGTCATGTGGGGACGTCTGTGTTCCCTGGTCGCGTTTGTGTCTGGCATAGGCACGTTTGTGTTCAAAAAGCGCGTTTGTGTTGCAGAGGCGCGTGTATACAGTCTATAAGCACGTTTATGAGTTAAAAGCGCGTGTGTGTTGAAACAGTGCGTTTGTGTGTTTAAATGCATGGTTTTAGTCCTGTAGGTCAAATCGGCAGTTCTGTGATGAACATACGCTGTCGATTGGATAAGCTGCTGAGAGGATACACTCAAGCAGGTCCTCTAGGAAGATTAGGATAGATCAAGGCACTTTGTGATGAACAGGGAGCACCAAGATAGACAGCACTTTGTGATGAACAGGGAGTGCGAATGTGAGTGACACTTTGTGATGAACAGGGAATGTCACACACGTAGTACTTTGTGATGAACAGGGAGTACTACTAGGATAAATAGCAACACTTTGTGATGAACAGTGAGTGTCACTAGGGTAGATAGCCATATGCATTTAGATAGCGAGTAGCATTTTGTGATAAACAGTGAATGCCACGATAACTGACAAGATTGATTTGCTTGACTGCAGGAGTATTTGCCGATGTTGGAGTCACGGGAGAGATTCCCGTCGACTCAGAGACTGCGACCAGAGTTGTCTATCCAGGACATGATTTCCGTTGAAGAGATGGGTCTCACACATATGCTCTATGTGCCCGAGTTTCGGGCAAACATGGGGTTGTTGACTGCGTTGGCCGAGAGATGGCACTCAGAGACATGCACGTTTCACCTGCCGATGGGTGAGATGACAGTGACATTGGAGGATGTATACAGGATATTACATGTTCCCATTGATGGAGAGTTGATCCCCTACGACCGTGACGGTGACAGGGAGGCCTTGAGACGGGTTTTTCAGGATCCTGAGTTGGAGATGCGAGCAGGTCATGTAGCCTGGGACACCATGACTGCCACAGGATTAGCATTGCCGGCAGTTGTTGGGGGAGTCATCAGTGGATACTTGTGTCCAGACAAGGCCACACGAGGATTGGCGGTGGGTTGGGGAGGGGACTTGGAGACGCTGATGGCAGAGCACACTAGGTATGCATGGGGGCCATGTGTCCTAGCACATTTGTATTATGAGCTGCATCAGTTTGTATACCATGGATCAGTGGGTTTGGGCTGCGGTGTGACTCTCTTGCAGGTGTGGGCCTATGAGCACCTTCCCATCACACGGTCGATTCACTTCAGAGGCAGAGGACAGGGACAGAGTTTTGTGCACCTATATGCCATGATTATATCCCAGCCTCGGATTGGGAGATTGGAGCACTGGAGGAGAGTCATTGATGACATTGACATGGTGATCTGGAGGCCGTACCTGGGGTGCGAGGAGTGGGAGGATGACGCATTGGAGCTGCCCTACACCTTCCGGAGCAGGTACCTGATTGGGCGCACGCCCTATATATTAGAGAGACAGCTGGTGGACAGGGTCTGCAGGCAGTATGGCAGGATTCAGAGGATGTCGTGAGGCTCGGGCATGTATGCCCGTACGGTCAGAGATCAGGTGCAGTTTGGCCCACTGCTATCATATGATCAGGCAGTTATGTAGCTAGCGGAGATGACGCCGATGCCATGGGACATGTGGCTAGAGGTAGATGATGCAGGGATAGACGCAGAGTACTCTGCGTACTGGGCAGAGCATCCATTTCCTAGATTGACAGATCCAGCAGAGCCAGTGGATGGAGAGGGTGGAGGAGAGGATGATGATGGAGGAGGGGATGGAGGTAGGGGCCGGCGGAGGCGGAGGGGAGTGGTGGGAGAGAGACGGGTAGCACCGCGGAGGGAGGGAGGACAGGAGAGAGCAGCTCCAATGGTGAGAGGACGGGGTGGACTGCCCCTACAGGTGCCAGCAGCACAGGGTCCCAGAGAGGGACAGAGACAGGTGCAGCCAGAGGGACAGAGACAGGTACAGCCACAGGTACCTATACAGGCACAGGGACAGGTGCAGGCAGAGGCACAGGGACAGGCACCTGTAGAGGAGGAGCCACAGGCAGGGACGGAGAGTGGAGACTCTGAGGAGGATGAGGTGCTTAGGCTGCGGGAGATCTGCCAGGGCCAGGCAGATGAGATTGAGGATTTGGTTCGAGAGAGGAACCACCTCAGGATCAGGGTCCGAGATACAGAGCAGGAGAGGGATCAGGCCATCCAGAGATATACAGAGGCCGAGACAGCTCTGAGGGCAGGGAGGCGAGCAGCAGAGGATGCAGGGGCAGGCTACGCATATGTTTTGCGAGCCGGAGAGGAGATCGCCTACTGGAGGGATCTATACTATGCAGTCGTGCCAGCAGATCAGCGGGCTAGGAGCTTCCATAGATCGTCGCGCACAGCGACGGCTACGGGAGGGAGCCGCAGGAGACAGGCATCTAGCGGTGGGGTCATGGGGCCTCCACCACCACCAGAGAGACAGGGGGATCTAGGGGCGGGTCCATCTATAGCTCAGACTCCGTCGAGGCGAGGCGGCTCCGAGGGAGGGAGTTCCTCATAGCTATAGTGGGCTCCCATTGTATCAGTATATGTACCATTATTGTATTGTAGACACCTGCGGGTGATTCTTTTTGTAGCCATATGATTCTTTTGACATCATTGTATTATGACACATTTGATTATATATGAGATGATTCATTTTTGCGGCAGCGATATGCACGTGTACCTTATGTGATGAAATGTTCTTATGTGATGCTTATGATATGGATGCAAATATGTATATGATGCAATGCAATATATTTTTGTTCTTTTATGTTGTATATGTGATGCATGATGCAACTGTAAATGTATGTAATGCAAATGAATATGATAATGCAAATGATTAGTTACTTAATGAAAATGTGAAATGTGCTAACATGTGTTGTATGCAGGATGTGATGCAATTGTGATATCTATATGTCTGTATGAAATACTTATATGTGGTGATGCAGGTGCAACTATATGAAATGCAAATGTTTTTGGTGTGTCATTATACTCAGTCATGTGATAGCGGGCTACACGGACTCGAGAAGGACAATGGAAGTCAATCAAGAAAGGGGGATGGAAGACAGAAGATATGAACATGAAAGAGCTTCTTGTGCGTTATCATCATTGAGCTTTATTATGGCAGAATAGGTTATGACAATCGAGGCATATGTTCGGCCCAGAAAGTCATTGTACCTGTTTGTATGGAGATAAGACAGTCACAAACAAGGAATGCCCCAGTTCATACTAGACTCACAGTGTCCTCATATCCTTGGACAAGTCATAGCATTACTAAAAGACAATCCACAGACAGCAAATGCAAATAGGTGACGATACCCCATCCTCGCCTTTCTAGTCAAAGACATCCTGGAGATAGAATCTCTAATCAAAGACATCCTGGAAAAGCTAAAAGACATGTCACCATAAAGATAAAATCAAAAGAAAACCAAGACTCGACACCAACATCCACTGTAGTCCTCAAGTTTAGTGTCTCTTGTCACTTGTTTAAGTCTTATTCGATTGTGGTCACGATGTTCATTTTCACAAAAAGGATAGATAGCACTGAACCATATGTTGTCTGAGTCTGTTAAAAGATTTGATTTTGTTGAAGCCCATTGTTGCTGCTGTGTCTCCTTTGAAACTGACTGGATCCATGAAACTGATACCTTATTGCGGAGAAGACGAAACTTTATTGCGGATTTGCGATGCAAATGTTGCTTTATTGCGGATTGTGCGCGGATAGACTGAAGAAAACTGTACTCCTCGAAACATGTGATGTTCTCAGTTCCACACCCATTACTAGACGTAGGAATTGGCCGTAGTCACAGATAGGATCTGATTTATTATGGATGGAAAAGGGAGTGAAAGGGAAGGGTTATGGATGGCTAACCAATCTTGGGTAGATCAATAGCAAGCCATGATGGGAATGGGCAAGTTTATTGTGAGCGAATAAGTTGTGAGTGTGTGCAAAGTGAAAGGATGAAAGTGAATCCTGAAGGAGGGAGGAGCAATGTCTCTACGCATGGCGCTGGTGACCCAGTTTTCACCATGGTACTTGCCCAGGGCGCCACCGAAGTGGTTTTCACCGTTGGACGAAATTATTTCTCTTTACTTTTTTGGAATTTTCAATTTTTTGTTGTCACAAGGCGCCTGTTTGCCAGGTTTTCACCAAGTAACGATTTTTTTGTTTTTATAATTTTTTTGTATTTTTGAATTTTTTTTGATTTTTTTTTGTATTTTTGCATTAGGATACTCAAAAAGAGCTTATGTGTAGAACCTGCGAAGGTGCATGCTGTTGATAGGATCCTCCAAGGGTTCACCTTCTGTAGTTGAGAGCTGATATGCCCCAGATCCATATACTGCTGTGATGATGTAAGGACCAAGCCAGTTGGGTTCAAATTTGCCCTTCTTTTCTCTATCTTGCTGATTCTTGGGGTTCTCTCTGAGGACTAAGTCGCCTACCTCAAATGTGCGAGGCTTGACCTTGTGATTGTAACTGCGACTCATTCGTTGTTGGTAAGCCTTGAGATGATTAAAAGCAGTGTGTCGTCGTTCCTCCAGCAGTTCTAGTTCTTGTAAGCGAGAGACCCTGTAGTCTTCATCGTTGATTATGTTTCTCAAGGAGACCCGTAAAGAAGGTAACTCGACCTCAATAGGCAAGATGGCTTCAGCACCGTAGACAAGTGAGTAGGGTGTAGCTCCTGTAGGTGTGCGGACACTGGTACGATAGGCCCAAAGTGCGGGATTGAGTTGGACATGCCAGTTACGGCCAGCGTCGTCGACTGTCTTTTTAAGTATTTTGAGAATTGTTTTGTTAGACGCCTCAGCTTGGCCATTACCTTGAGGGTAATATGGTGTGGAGAAATGATGAGAGATATGGAAGCGCTCACAGAGTTCACGAACATCCTGGTTCTTGAAAGGACGCCCGTTATCGGTAATAATGGAAGTAGGAATCCCGTATCGGCAAATGATGTAGTTCAGGATGAAAGTAGCGATTTGTTTCCCAGTAACTTGTGTGAGAGGCACATCTTCAATCCACTTTGTGAAATACTCTGTGGCTGTGATAATGAATTTATGTCCATTGGAAGAAGGAGGGTGAATCTTGCCTACGAGATCGAGTCCCCACTGACAAAAGGGCCAAGGAGATGCAAGTGGCTGTAGTTCTTGTGCTGGTGCGTGTATGAGGTCTCCATGAATTTGACACTGTTTACACCTCTTGACAAACTGATATGCATCTTTTTCCATAGTAGGCCAGTAGTATCCAGTCCTGATGAGTCTCTTGGCCAAGGTAGGACCACTAGTATGCGGACGACATATCCCTTCGTGCACTTCTAGTAACGCAATCTGAGCTTCGTCACTCTCTAAACATCTAAGGAGAGTGCCATCTAGACCTCGTCGGTATAGGATATCAGCTAGGATAACGTATCGGGAGGATTGGCGGATGAAAGTGCGGCGTTGGTTGTTCGATAAATCGGGAGGTAAGATGTTGTCGCGAAGGTATGTGAATATGGAACCATATAACTGGGATTCAGGACCAACAACACATATCATTTCCGTAGGAGTGATCTCATATGACGGAATCAGCAGGTTCTCCACCAGGAACTCATAGCAGGTCTCATTTTGCGGTAGGTCAATGAGCGAAGCAATTGTAGCCATGGCATCAGCAGCACGATTCTGTTCTCTTGGTATCTGCTCAAACTCTATCTTTGCAAAGTGTTGTTTCAGATCATCTACCAGTTGTTTGTAAGGCATTAGCTTTTCATCTTTTGTTTGATAATCATCAGTTGCTTGACGGATGACAAGTTGAGAATCGCCAAAAACACGAAGTTCCTGGATCTTCCACCGAACTGCAATTCTTAGCCCCGTTGTTAATGCCTCGTATTCCGCTATATTGTTGGTGCAAGGAAATGATAAGCGGTATGACTTTGGTATAGAATCACCTTGGGGAGTTATAAAGAGTATACCCGCTCCTGCCCCATGCTGTGTGTATGAGCCATCAAAGTATAGTTGCCATGGCTTTGCAGGTGATATTGTTAGAATGGACTCATCTGGAAATTCTGACTGTAGAGGAACATCATCTATCATGGGAGCATCTGCCAATTGATCTGCGATGGCTTGTCCTTTTATGGCTTTTCTATCCACGTATTCAATGTCGAATTCACTCAAAATCATTACCCACTTGGCCAGTCGCCCAGTAAGTGTAGCTTTGTTGAGCAGATATTTTAGTGGATCAATTCTGGCAATCAACTTGGTCTTGTGAGTGAGCATATAATGTCGTAATTTTTGTGAAGCGAAGACCACAGCGAGACATGCACGCTCAATTGGTGTGTAGTTTAGCTCATATCCCACCAATGTGCGACTGATATAGTAGACTGCTTTTTCCTTGCCGTCAGGTATTTGCTGTGCTAGTAGTGCCCCCAGTGCTGTTGGAGTAGCTGATATGTAAAGTAGCAATGGTTGATCCGGAATTGGTGGCATCAAAACTAGCGGGTTCAAAAGATAATCTTTGAGTGCCTGAAAAGCCTGTTGACAGTTCTCATCCCATTTGAATTTGATGTTTTTGTGTAGCAGGTGCTGGAAAGGATTGCACTTATCTGCAAGTTGTGCTATGAATCTTCGTATAGACTGGAGTCTCCCTTGTAAAGACCGAAGTTGACTGATATTCTTGGGTGGCGGCATGTCCAAGATAGCCTTGACTTTTGCTGGATCCGCTTCTATTCCTCTTTTAGACACAATGAATCCTAGGAGCTTCCCGGAGGTTACTCCAAAGACACATTTCTTTGGATTTAATCTTACCTTGTATTTTTCCAGCCTATCAAAAGCAACTGAAAGTATGTCCAAGTGTGTATTTCTGTCTATTGATTTAACCAAAAGGTCGTCAACATAATCTTCCACCGTTACATGCATGAGATCATGGAAGATAGTAGTCATGGCTCGTTGATACGTGGCACCTGCATTTTTCAGCCCAAAGGGCATGACATTCCAGCAGAAGGTTCCCCATGGACAAGTGAATGACGTTTTATGTTGATCTTCAGGTGCAATCTTGATCTGATTATATCCAGAAAATCCGTCCATTAAAGATAACATCTCATGGCCTGCTGTGAGATCAACGATCAAGTCAATGTTTGGTAATGGGAAATCGTCCTTTGGACAAGCCTTGTTGATATCCCTGAAGTCTGTACATATTCGGATGCTGCGATCTGGTTTGCTAACAGGTACTAAGTTGGAAATCCATTCAGGATAATCAATTGGGCGTATGAATCCGACATCTAATAATTTCTCCAGCTCTGCCTTGACTAGCAATGCCACCTGTGGATGCATTTTCCTCAATTTCTGTTTTACTGGTTTTGCCCCCGGTTTGACTGTTAAATGATGCATTACTAAATCGGGGTCTAGTCCAGGCATATCAACATAAGACCATGCGAAGTTGACTTGTCGTTCCTTAAAGAAGCTTATGAACCTTGCTTTCTCGGTCTCTGTCAATGATTGAGCCAAAAATATGTTGTGTGGAACCTCTGCTGTACCAATGTTTGTCTTTATAGTCTCCTCTACCAACATGGATGATTTTTCCTCGTATGATGCTGGGAGAATGTCAAGCCTTCCATCTTCGGGCACCTTAGAGAGGTTTTCACCTTCAGATACGTCCTTTCTTTTTACTTTTTTAGAGTCAGAGAGCGCCACAGTGTGGTTTTCGCCATAAGACCCTTGTTTTGTTTTTATTTTCACATTTTTGCGACTAGAAGGCCCGACACCCTCACCAAAGTATGCCATGTTATTTAGCTCTATGGCGTATCCTGCTTTATGGTCTCCAAGAGGAAGATCTTCGCGAATGCCAAGATAATCAACAATAGCTTCGTCATTTTGAAATGTATCAAACTGTGGTGGTCCATCCTGATCCCAGTCAATGAGTTGGGGGTGAACGAGGGGAAGGTCTTGAGTGTTTTTAGAGTCCGCAAGGCTAATAGTGAAGATGTGGTTATATTCAGGTATGTCAAGGTAGTCATCGAGGTCGTCAATGGCACTCTCCTCATCAGTGCCGATCGTGAGTGAGTCCAAATTATCATCACTAGTAGCACCCTCAGGGACAGGTGTCCTCATCCTATGTGATCCTGACCTAGGGCCTTGAAACGAAGCTTGTGCGGGATCCTTATGGGTTGGTTCTTGACCAACTCTGAATTTCTTGTAAAACTCCTCCTCCTCTGTAGGTTCATCTGGCTCTCTAAATGTCTCATTGAGTTCATAGTCGCTGGAGGATTTGTCTGAACCCCATTCCCACTCATTGGAGTCTGTGGAATAATTATCCTCTTGCTGAACTTCAGCCACTTTGACTCGCCATATCTGTTTTGTTCTCTTATTTTGAATCTTGGGATTTAGAAAACCAAGCCCCTTAGAGCGTTCCCTTCTTGTAGTTAGCTCAGGTTGTAGAGGCTCCATGACACCTTCTTTGCGTAGTCCGAGAGGACTTGTTCCATCATACCCGAATCTCTGCAGAATTTTGAAACCTTTACCATAGTTTTCACAGGGTATTATAATTTGATCATGTGTATCATCTTCAGCGTCCTTATATAGCATTTTATATAAATTTTCTTCCTCTAGTTCACCCCATTTTTGAAAGACGGTAGGATCCCATTTGAGTAGCATGATGGAGATTTTCTTATTAAGATGTGGCCTCCCATATTCCTTGGGGGAGTTCATGACTTGTCGTAAGAACATTGTTTGATTCAGAGTGTATTCTCCCATGCCTTTGTCTTGAAACTTGGCTCTAAGTTCACCTTGTTTGGATGTCGAGGGCTTTAATGACTCAGGATCAATATATGCTGAAGAAGGAGTAGCCTCACGATTGCTAGGAATGATAATCTCAGTATGTGATCTCAAGTTATTGCAATATATGAATGGATTTGGATCACCATTGACCGTTACCTCGACTCCATTATGAGGAAACTTTATGCACTGATGGTATGTTGATGGGACTGCCCTCATTTCATGAATCCATGGACGTCCTAGCAATATGTTATATGTGAGGTCTAGATCCAGGACTTGACAAATCACGTCCTTTGTGACTGGCCCTATTCTTAGTGGTAAGATGACCGTGCCCTTGGACGAATGCTCTTCATCATCATAAGCCTTAATAGTGATTTGGTTTGTAGAATTCACAGCTTTGTCAGAATATCCCAATTGTCTGATGGTGCTCAATGTACAAATATTAAGACCTGCTCCTCCATCTACCAGGACTCGTTTTATTCGGTGTTTATGTATGAAGGCTTCAATATGTAGAGGTGCATTATGAGGCTGACTTATGGAGGCGTCATCGGCTTCTGTGAATGTGAGGGAGTGTGGAACGGATAGGTATCCCACCATGGCTTGAAACTGGTCCACGTTCAGATCAGTAGGGACAGCAGTATCTCTCAAGGTTTTGTCAAGGACAGCTTTATGTGCAGGAGATATACGTAAGAGCTCAAGAATAGAGATGAGTGCGGGTGTTTTCCCTAATTGCTCTACAAGATCGTACTCAGGCTTAGTTGACGGAAGATTGGTATTCTTAGTAGAGGTTCCTGGCAATGTGATCTTACCTCGACGGGTTGTAACATGACATTCGGAGGTAGATGTGGACGAAGATCCCACACCTTTTAGGACAATTTTAGGTCGCTGAGGAGGATTCTCAGGATTTTTATTTTTGATAGTAATGGTAGAAATATGATTGTCCATTGAGATGTGATTAATAGTGGAATCATAATTGTAAGATGTTCTGGTGTAATTAGCTTGATCATCTGTGACTTTGCCTTTTCCCTTGTCATGTTTTGGGAATGGTTCCTTAAACACCTCATGCTCTTGGTTAGATGAATGTCCCTCAATCTCAATATCTCCTCTGTCAATGAGATCTTGTACAATGTTTTTCAATCGATGGCAATTACTTGTCTTGTGACCCTTGCTCTTATGAAACTCACAATATTCATCATCATTCCACCAATTCGGTTTGACCTTTGGTTCATATGGAGGAAAATATGGGACCGTGATTACCTTGTTTGCTACAAGCTTTTTGAATACTGATTCAAGTGGTTCTCCCAATGGAGTGTACTTCCTTCGTGGTTTAGCAGCCGTTTGATTGTTCACTTGATTGTTGGTAGAATTTGATCCAGAAAAGACGAACTTTGGTCTCACTGTGTTGGCATCAACAACGCCATCATTAACTGTGTTCTTGTTCTTGTTCCAAAATTTTGGTTTGTCCTTTCCTTTGAAGTCCTCTTTGTTTTCTTTGAATAGTTTGATAACTCCTTGTTCAATCAAAACCTTTTCTGTTGCTAGGCCCTTTTCAATGACATCCTTAAATGTAGACAAACAAGCTTTTCTGAGATCATAACCAATAGCCTTGTTAACATTTTGTGTGAACATTTCCACCATTTGTTTTTGCGGGATTTCACAAGAGCATCTGCTAGCTAAGTTTCTCCATCTTTGTAAAAATGACGCAAAAGATTCTCCTTCTTTTTGTTTCGTATTGCACAAGGTAGTAACTGAGACATCTGTTTCAATGTTGTAAGAAAAATGCTGAATGAATGCTTCTGCTAAGTCGCCCCATGACTTAATACCAGGAGGTAATTGAGAAAACCATTCCATCGCTTGATCTCCTAAGCTCTGTGGGAACAACCTCATTAAGTATGTTTCTTCTGCCGCTACCTCAATGCAAGCTGTGAAGAATTGTCTTATGTGTGCCTTGGGGTCTCCTCTCCCTCTATATTTGTCAAATTTCGGTGTTGCAAAGTGCGGAGGAAACGGAGGCATTGGAATGCTCTTATCAAATGGATAAGGGCATATATCTCTCATAGTATATGTGGGTTTTGATGTGCCCATGTCTTCCACTTTCTTTTGTAGATCTCTAATTTGTTGCTCCAAATTATTTTTGGGAGGAGATGGATTTCTTGTAGCATATCCCATGTTTGAAACACCCATTTGAGGAGGAGCTTGTTGCATGTATGGATGATACTGATCGTAGACATGTCCATATGGAGGTCTATATTGTTGCGACATGTATGGAGCACTTGGCATAATTTCTTGTTGAGGGACCCCATATCTGTTTTGTGTATATAAACCATATTCAATAGGCCTTTCATTTTCCATTGTGTTGCCCCCAATTTTGGCATGAGGTCTCCTTGTGTCAAAATTTTGAGGAAGTCCTTGAGTATCCATTTGTCTTGGTTGACCCATATCTTGAGCATGTGTTTGAACATAGGGCCTCCATGATGGTCTTTGAGTGTAAGTATCATGCATTTGAGCTTGTGTATGTGGGATTGCTGGTTTCTGAAGCAAAACTGATGGTGACTCCGGCATCATATTATTTGGTCCTCCACTATTTGGTTGAGTTTGTTGTGAAGGTCTACTTTCCATAAGTTGAGATAAGTCAAAATCATGTGGTATTTTAGCTCCACTTTGTGCCATCATGTTTAGAAAGTATTGACGATCTCTCCTCATTATCTCTTCAACCAATCTATTGAATTGAGGATCCATTATAGATTCTTGTATGTCTGCTGATAGTATTGAAGAATTGTCCACATTATCATTGTGTGTAACGTTGTGTATAGCGTTTGCGCTTTCCATATTTGGATTGTGTCTATAAACATTCATGTCTGGTAATGTAGTGTGCTCAGGATTGTAGAAGACATCATTGTCATACTCATAAGAACTCATGTTTACGGACCCTTGAGCTTCTTTAGCTTTTCTCCTAGATTTTTGAAGACGGGTTTCAACCATGAACTAGGTGTTTAGCAATATGTGAGAGACTTAGACGAAAATGACAAGAGTATGTAAGACCAAGAGTTGTATGGAATGTAAATGAATCTGAAGTTTACTTGCAATGTCCAAAGTGTAAGACCAAGTATGTATGTAGTAGAGTAGGTGTGACTTCCAAAGAGAGGATAGTTTCTCTTGATGAGGTAAGCTGACCTTGACTCTAAGTAAGACCAAATGAGACCCAAAGGTAAGAAACCTTGATGAGGGACCACTTAGCAAAGTGTTGTTGTATATAGTGTGTTGACAAAGTATAGTGAGGACAAGCAAGTGACCTTTTGACTCAAGTTTAGACAAGTATGAATGTAAAATGAGGTATGAAGCAATGATGGACTGTGTAAGACCTTAGAACAGGCTGAATGCTAGATGAAACCTGAAGAGACAACCTAGGAAGCTCAAGTATGCTGAAACTGATTTCTTTGTTTGCTTGACTGTTAAACTTTTCAAATCCTGACACAGACGCCTCTGTATACTTCACAGACGCGGTTTTAAGACACAGACGCTATTCTGTTTGACACAAACGTGATTATGAGATTTCCTGTTGATGTTTGCTAGGACTGTAACAGTTTTTTGCAATTTGTGGACACAGACGCGCCTGTATACTTCACAGACGCGATTTCCAGACACAAACGTGTCTCTGTTCGACACAGACGCTGATAAAAACACAGACGCTATTATGTACTTCACAGACGCGTTTATCCGACACAGACGCGATTTTAACCGACACAGACGCGTTTCTGCAACCTTAGTGCAATCTTTCCTATCTGTGAATTTGTTTTGCTGTGACCAAATCTGATTTTTCGACTGTTTTTCGTGACAAGGGGACACAATGTTGATGACCCAATGTTTGCAGACTGTTTAGACTCCAAAAAGTGTGTTGTTTGATGTAAAAAGTTTTTGTATACACTTGAAGACACAAAAGACACAATGTTTTGTTGTTTTGTCTTGATTGTTTGAATGTTTATCATAAGTCAAGCACAATTCTTATGGCTGGCCAGGACAATAATTGTTGATCCCACATGGGGTTTTACCCCCGAGGCTACGCTATTCAGAGTGGATACTTAGATGCTTGACCTCACTGGCTCCACCCTCGACACTCACTTCTCGGGTCAGCCAAGCATCAGTCCCCATGAAAACTCCCCATGGCGAACTTTGTATCTCTACTAAGAACCGTATGTGTGTGGGCCGCTACCAGAGGTCCGACCTCCTGCCTCAACAACTAGAAGGATTTGGGCATCTAAAACAAAATGGTGCTAGTAAGGGCATCCGCTCGTGTGGCCATACATGCGGCACTTTCAGCTCTGTAAATACAGAAGGCTCCCAGCCGGTAGGGGTTACGCCCTACAAATGATCAAATAAATTTGATCAAACTGGTTTATGGGGAGACATAGTGTCGGTATGAACTAATCAACACACGTTATTCATAGTTTTCACCATGAATACATTTGATTATAGTGGCTTGGAAGAAGATGGCTTTTCTTTTGCTACCACTTGGGTCGTTCTCTTCTCACTAGTAGTCCTAATGACCACACGGGAAGACAGGCCCTCTAAAGAATAAACAAAAAGAGCCTATTGCTCAAGACACAAAAGACAATGGTTCAATTTTAGTGCACCAATTGAAGTGTTTGCTAAGCTATGAAGACAAGGCACACAAATAAAATTACAAAACCCTAGCTAAGGCCCTGCAACAAAATTGTTAGTAGTTTGGGTTGTTTCAAATGATAACCCCTTCCTGCAAGCACACAAGTTAGGTAAATTTTAAGAAAACCCAAAAAGACTTTGTGAAAAGGGGCCTTCAACAAAAACGTATTTGCCTCCAAAACAAGCTGCACAAACCAGGTTAGCTAGATCTGCAAAGGTTAGCCGAAAATAAACCAGATCTGAAACCCTAAGTACAAAAATCCGAAAACCCGAATCGAAAAACTTGAAAAATTTGCAAAACAGAATGCACAGACGCTATTATACCAGACACAGACGCGTCTGTCCGACACAGACGCAGTTCTGTTATTCACGGACGCGGTCTCAGAACACAGACGCCTCTTTATTCTTCATACGCGATCAGATGGTGCACAGACGCGATTCGGGATCACAGACGCGACTTTCAGAAACCTGCAAAAATAGAAATGACAGAAACACAGACGCGATCAAAGATATCACAGACGCCTCTGAAATACAAAAACGCGATCCGAACACTCGCAGACGCGAAAAAAACCTAAAATGTCGTCGAAATCGTCCGATCTGCAACTTCAAAAATGCAAAATCTGCAACAAAATGTTAAATGCAAAGGGACAAGGGTCCCACCGGGCGTGCCAAAATGTGTATGGTGAAAATGGATAGCAATAAACAACAATATTGAAAAACTAAAATGGATTCAACCACCAAACCCTAGCCTAACAATGAACAAAGATCCACCATAACATATGAAGATAACCTAAGACAATGCAAAATAACTCAAAAATCACAAAGATTATATCATCACATGTCCACTAGGGTTTTGATCTCCATTCTTCCTATCTCCATTGATCTTGTTTGATATGCTTGCTCTCAGATTTTTGTATGCACAAGAGCTCAACAAAGAACAGAATGTGGTTGCAAGTAGAATTGTAGTGTAGTCAATTGATCAAGTAGTTAGGGTTTGATAATGAAGAAAGCATCTCCTTAAATAGAAGACACAATAGAAAATGGAGGGTTAAGATTGAGAGGTGTAAAAAGAGAGGTCGGCTAGGATTAGAGGGTAGGTATAAGAAATACCAAAATAATGAAAGAGGTAGGTAGTGTAGGAAATAAGAGATGAATGACATGTGTCATGTGTAGAAAAAGATAATGAATTAATTAAATAAATAAAGATTTATTTAATTAATAGAAGAAGTAGGACAATTAAATAAATAAAATATTTATTTAATTTAGGAAAGGGATAATTTAAATAAATAAATGTATTTATTTAAATGAGAAATAAGGCTAGAAGAGGATAAATGAATTAATTAAATAAATAAAGATTTATTTAATTAATAGAAGAATTAGGCTTAGATAATTAAATAAATAAAATATTTATTTAATTAGACAAGACAATTTTGAGTGTCTACAACTTGTAAGACAAAATCCTAGCCCAGCCTCGATCTTGTTCAACACACCACCTCTAGTACAATTTTGCTGCCAAAGCCTCCCCAAATAAAGTAGACCGCCTTAAGACAAGCCCACCCAACTGTTTCGGGCTACACACCAAGTCCCATTTGACAAGACACCATTTATGGGAGGATAGGTTGCCTGCCCATAAGAATTGTCTTGCCAAAGAATCCAATCCCTTCACAAACCACTTTGGGACCACTTGGAGCATACACCTATAAAATGGAAGAGCATGAACCACCAACTGGATTAGTTGAACCCACCCAACAAAGGATAACCATCTATGTGTCCAATATTCAATCTTCATGTGAAATTTGTCCAGAATACCCTGCCAAGAGTCCCTAGGAGAATTACCAACAGAGATAGAAATACCCAGGTAAGTCAAGGGAAGAGAACCGACTTGGAATCTCAAGATATGAGCAATTCTCATCTGAATAGTTCCAGGTGTGTTGAAGAAGAGAATGGAAGATTTATCCTCATTGATCAATTGGCCAGAAGCAACAAGATAAACATCCAAGACTTTATGCAAATTTATAGCTTCTCTGATCCGAGATAGTCCCATCAGGGTCGTATCATCCACAAACTACAAATGGGACTAAGGAGGTATGTCCTTACCCCAACTCCAACCATGAATAATACCCAGATCCACATTATACTTAATCAACCTCCCTAGACCCTCAACCAAAAGAATGAATAAGTACAAGGAAAGAGGGTCCCGCTGACGAAGACCCCTAGACGCACCAAACAACTCAGTATGATCTCCATTAATTAGCATAGAGAATGAGGTAGATGAAACACAACTCATTACCCATCGGATCCATTCATTAGCAAAACCAAAATCGCTAAGAATCTTTTGGAGAAAGGACCAACGGACTCTATCATAAGCCTTTGCCATATCCAGCTTGATAAACATACCTTTTTCCTTGGAGGCTGCCATAGAATGAATGGTCTCAGTAGCAATGACCACTCCATCCAAGATTTGACGACCCTCCACAAACCCACTCTATTCCTTAGAAATGACACCCCCAAGCCAATTATTCAACCTTTCCGCTATCAACTTAGAAATGATCTTATAAATCACATTATAGAGAGAAATAGGATGGAACTGGCGTAACCGGTCAACCCCATCACACTTGGGGATGAGCGTAGTAAAAGTGGCATTCAAAGCCCGAAACATCTACTTATTCCTCTGGGACTCTTGGACCACCTCCAATAAGTCCAATTTGATAATATCCCAGAAACCTTGATAGAACTCAATAAAAAACCCATCCGGTCCAAGAGCTTTCCCCTTCTTCATGTGGAAAACATCCTCTCAATTTCTTCCAACAAAATAGGACCCATAAGCTACTCATTCATCTCCCTAGTAACTAGAGAAGGAATACAAGCAATGACCTAATTCTCCTCTTTAGATTCCCCCTGACAATCCTCACTAAAAAGGGATCGAAAATATTGCATAGACTCCCTAGAAATCTCCTGCAAGGATAAAAACTACTCACCTCTATCATTAACCAGAACAGGGATGGAATTTCCATGTCTTCTTGCTTTCACTGAATTGAACAAGAACACAGTATTCTTATCCCCCGCTTGAAGCCAATCAATACAAGCTCTCTGTTTCCAGTAGATTTCCTCCCTAAGCTCCCACTCCTCTAAATCCTTGACTGCCTTGTCTTCCTCCCTAAGCAAGGCTTCTGAGAATCCATGCTCTCTTATTTCTCTGGTAATGCCATTCAACTCTAATTGAGTAGCTATCTTAGCGTGAAAAATATTACCGAAACACTAAAGATTCCACTGTTTAAGTTGAAACTTAACAAATTGCAACTGCTTGGCAAAAGTGTACATAACAGTGGCAAAGGCTAGCCTCCCTTTCCTCCACCACTCCGCAACATGATCCTGCAAAGAAGGACCACATAACCACATAAGATGGAATTTGAAAGAAGGAATGTGAGCGACTCGACCAGAGGAAGACACCAATTTGATGGGCTAGTGCTTTGAACCTCTCCAATCTAAAATCTCAGAGCATGTGGACCACCCCCCACCAACCCAAAAACTTTGGTGACTTGAATTAGGTGTTTATTATGAGCTTGCTCTCAAGATTATGTATTTTCTATTCTAAATAGCATTTCCAAGTAGCTATTAGAGACATAGGAGTAGTGCATTTATAGAGTAATATTTATTTATTTTAAGAAAATCATATAAAAGGTTTAATCAAATATAATTGTAAGGGTTGTGTAGTGCAAAGTTTCAAGGAAATTCTATGGTTTTTGGTTAAAAATAACTTAATTTTTTTTAATTTTAGAATTTAATTTGAATGAAGTGGAATGTAAGAATTCAAGTCTCCTTGATAAATTTTTCATTTGAAAGTTCTGAAATCATATTCATTATTTTATGTTGTGTCTATACATCATTTTCTACGTCATATCCAATTGGTCAAATTGAAGCAGGAAGAGCCGAGGATTGAGGTCAAGGATTAGGGAGGAGTGGCTCTACATGTTGTCCCAATTTCAAACGTGAATTAATGGCTAAAATAGCCGCGAAGTTGTAAATCAAGTGAAAAATAAGAAAATTTTGCTAATAAGATTTTATCGATAGCATAGCTTGAGTGCTTGAATAGGCTTAAATGACTAGCCAAGGGCATACCGGACTTGGGTGGGGGGGGTGTGGATGTTACTTGAGTACCCCCATCGACCTGTGACAAGTATAGATACTTGGATGTGTGAGACATCTTTTCATGATTTGTGATGATGCTCCTTACCTCTCACTAGTTCCCTTGTCCTTATGGTCATTAGATGTTATATCCAACATGTGCTTGTCCTTAGCCATCTTTGTGTTAGTGGATCAATGGTTCTTGTGTGTTGTTCACACATGTTTCATATGCATGTTGTGGTTGTTGTGTGTAGGGATTACACCCATGTTTAATGTGAGTATGCCTATGGCCCTTGTAATGATCTCCTAGCATGGTGGAGTGATCCTAAGGGTACCACATGGTAAGGTGGCTTGGAATCACTATTTGAGATTAGAGGATCTATTTGAATAGCTTTGAAATTATTATAATGGTTGGAAAAGGTATCATATTTCATTTATTATATTGATTGATTTTATCTTACAAAAATGTATAATGTTGGACATTTGAGTCCTATCAAACTGTAATAATCTTAAGGAACCTCCTAAATGGAAGGATTGTAAACTAACTACATAAGTGGTATTGTACTATATTTTTATTTACCCTGTATCAACAACGATGTCGAGCATGCATGTCGTTTTGTAAGTTATTTATCTTTCTTGTGATGTTAGCTAAAGTGAACTATACCACATTTAGATTTGGGTTTAAAATATATATAATGCTTAAAAATGTGTTACTTGGTATTCTTGATATTTATAGTTTCCTTTTTTGTCTCTAATGTGTTAGGTGTGAGAACCCACCTCATTACGAGGTCATTTAGGGTTTTCCTTGTTGTCTTGTCATAAACAAGAGGGGTAGCACTCCTTCCACTTCATCCTTGGTGTTGTTGGTTTTGTCTTGGAGACCCTTATTGATTCCACAACCCTTGGGAGTTATATCCTTCATGTGCTAGTGGGTTGGAGGTTGAGTGTAGTGTTCACCTCGATCTCTTGTTTATTTTTATCATTTCTAAGCTTTTTTATGTTGTAATCCTTTTATGATGGGTATTGGATGTTTTTCTTGGTCTAGATATCCAAAAAGGGCTTTCATTGGCTCTCTACTAGGACTACAACATGGATATGGGACACTACCACCAAAATTAGACTACAACACATTTCTAGGGCTTTAGTGCTAGGTCAAGACTCTAGACAAATAAGGACGTTAGTGTAGATGCAAGACAATGATGAACTCATGATAATGTCACTTTAGTTTTCTAGTTTCCTTCCTAGATGCTAATGTCCTCTTGGTGCACTATAGGCCTTTGGTACGATGTCATCCTTCCATTCTTTAAACATCAAGATTTTTAGTCATTTTTGGGGGAAACTTTGCATACAAAAGTTGTTCCCCTTGGCCTCACCTGGTGAGTCTTGTAATATCATTACCTTGTCAAAAATTATTTGAACCTAAGAATTACTCCATTATTTTCCTTTAAAATCGTGTCATTTATTGAAATGAATTATCATTATTCTAGTTTGATGGGAGGCTTGTACCTCCTAGGGTTGTCTCATCTTGTACGAATCTAACCATTGTGTTAGAGGCTCCTTTTTGGGTTTTATCCTTCTTTGGGGTTGATTTGTGTGTGTAGTGTTAGAAACCTGATTATCATGTCGCTTTGTTGATATGTGGTATCTCCTAGTCATTTCATCATTGTATAGGTTTCTTTTGGTGTTGTGAGATTTTGTATGTGTTGTTGGAGTGTCAAGGTTGATGATTCCCTCATCCCATCCTTGTGTTGTGTTTGCAAGATAAGATGTCCCTCATCCCATCCTTGTGTTGTGTTTGCAAGATAAGATGATCATGAGTTTAATACCCAATCATTGTTTGAGTGTTGTTCCATTCTCTTAGAGGTCATTCTTCCCATGATTGAGAATTCCTCCACTAGTTCCACCTCTTTGTAGCAATGGTGTGGTTGCATTGTTGTTAGAGTTCACTGTGTCATGGTGTATGACATGAAACTTTTGTGTATGTTGATGTGCAATGCAACTTTTGTTTGTTATATCATGGTTGTTAGTGTTTTTAAAAATAAAAATAAAAAATCAACTATCATCAAAAGACACTAACACAAAACATCTAAAAAGATATATTGAATCAAAATAGTGTAGAAATAGCTATATAGCTAAAGACGTGTACCTCAAATAGACCAACTAAACTAAAAGAGATAAAGAGTTGGAATGGGAACAATCCATGGTAGCACAAAATTACAACCATCACCTCAATAACTGCAACCAAAGAATATAATTCTCATAAACTAAACTTATTCCAATTAAAAAGATAACCCAAATATAAACCCTTAAGCTACAAGAATGAGTCCCTCATTATCCATAGAAATAACAAGCCTATTTAGAACCCCCCAAAAAAGAAAAAAAATACCCAAAATATATTGTAACACATTTGAAATCATGCCCTACACCATTTTCACAATAATAACTTCCATATACCTAGGAAGAACCCCAAAATAACCAAAAGCTAGAAGTAGAATCTAAGCCAAATTTAACTTATATGAACACTCAAAGGATCACACTCCATAAATGAAGGATCTTAAGCTAATGCTTCTTTACCCATCACTCAAGATTGTAAGGTCGAAGTCAAAGGACATGTGAGACTACAACTCAATTCGATTTAAAAATAGATTAATCAAATTAAAAATATTAATATTGTTAAAACAATAAAAGAAAAAACCCTTTAAAGGGTCTTCCGTTTTTTAAGGATATCTCCAATGGAAACCGTCAACATAATTTCAATAAACCATTTGTCAAAAAGAATTTCCAATAAAATAATATAAAAAAATAGCAAGCTACGAATACGTATTCCTCATGTAAGTACAGAAAAAAGATATTCTAAGAAAAGTAAATATTGAAATAATTATAAATACTATTTGATCAAGTAAATATTAAAAAAATTAGACATACTCGGTTTGATCTCCACTTGTCATGCTCTTGATTGTCAATAAGTGTTTAAAGGTTGTAATTATTTTGCCAAGGAAGTTAATCAAAAGAATGAAATTAATTAGTGGACAAGTTAATGAAAAGTGTAACCCGAATATTCAGGAATAAAAAATTAACATGCAGATTATATTACGCAAATTAAATGGAGGCGAAATTAATTGTTTAAGCGATTTGCTGAGCAGAGGGCATTTATAATTAATGAGGTCATCCAGAGATTTCCTGCAGATACCCTTTTGTCATGAGGCTCAGATCTTTTAATATCAATGTTTGTTAAGATGTTGAGATTTTTTTATGGTTTTCGTTTCGTTTCGTTTCGTAGCGCATTTTGCTCAAAAATCCGTTTTTCTTCCGCGCCATGGAAGGCCAGTGGGGCTTCGTTTCCGCGCTGTTCAGAAGCGAAAATATTTAATTTGGCGTAATCACAAACCGGTGGCTTCTTCCAGACGAAATCTGTAAGTATTTTCATTGATTGAGCCTTGCTGTTAATTATTGAACATTAATGATGATTCCCGGGTTTTTTCTCTCAATGCCCGGCCATTATAATCAATGCTGCTGGTAAATTTTAGGGAAACTTCTCGTGATTGCTTGCGATGATTAGTTTTTGTAAATTTGGTATGAGAAAAAGGTGTACGGGGAAATTTTGTGGCTTAAACAATGGAGGGGCTATTGCATTGTAGAGTAGCATTTAGTAGCTGTTGCTTTGAGTGCAGAAGTGGAGGAAACTAGGTGAATAGTTATTATCGAGGAGAACTGTTGATGTAATGGCCGATGATATAGCTGGAGTTGGATGCCTTTTAGCTGGTACGAGGGTTTCCTGATGGCCGATAAGAGCCAAAAGAAGCGTTTCTTGGATCTAAACAAGTCCGCTCGGCGTGCTTGTACTCTGTAAGTTTTGTTTCAATCCTTGACACTTGAAACTACTTAGTTTGTGATTATTTTAGCGTTTTTCTTCACTTTCTGTGCCTGTCACTGTCAAATTTGCCGGCCAAGGTACCAAAGCTGTCATCATGCCGGGCATTTTTATTGACAGAGAGGTTCTCTGTTCTTGCTAGAGTGTACGAAAGAGATAAATTTGGCAGTGAGTATGTTACAGACTGGAAGATTCTATATTTTGTAAGGAGTGATTGTCAAGGGGATAGAGAAATTTTGTGTCTCTGTTAGGACTTTGCACAAAGTTTTCTGGCTGTATTTTGTAAAGCAAATTTTCTTGTTCGCCCTAATTTGTTAGGTAAAGGTAATATTTCTGGACAGGATAGCTAGTCTTTGTGCAAATTTGTTCCAGGAGGAGGTAAAATATTGCTGGCTTTGCTAGGATTTATGCAAGTTTGTGCAAATTTGGCCACGGGATACAGATGATTCGTCAAGGAAGAAATAAATTTTCTTTATTTTGGTAGGATTTGCGCAAATTCGGGAAGGAAGAGAGATACATTTTCCACCATTTTGATAGGAATTTGCGCAAATTCGTCATGGAAAAGATAACTTTTCCGCATTTGCTAAAATCTGAGATAAATTCTTGACATTATTTAGCTTTCGGACATTTTAAGGGGGATGTTTACATGGAATTTTGTTCTTCGAGTGGAAGAGTTTGATTTTTGGTCTTGTTTTCAGGGGGAATGAGCAAGCATAATACAATGAGGCTGGGCGACGAACTTTCAGGCTTCAATTCATTGAATTTGCGCGATTTGATGAAAGAGCAGGATCAAGATGAAATCAAAGAAGTCCATGATGAAGATGTTTCGCAGCGGCAAAGGCAGACCATCGGGTCAATTTTGGGCGGTCTGGTAAGCGCAAAAGAAGAAGAAGAAAAAACCGAGGCTAGGACAACACTCTGGGAGGTAATCCAGTCAGAGCAGTCGGAAAAACCAAAGGAATTTTCTTCCGGCGGCATTTTGAAAAACGTGATGCGTTTGGTCGCCCGAAGGAAGGACGAAATAAAAGAACTCGAAGAGTTCGAAGACGAAGAGGAAACGCTCAGACTGCTGCAAAGCTGGGGCAATAATAGGTCGCCACGATCGCCCACCATTGTTGACTCCGCCCGCGCGGTGATCGATTCAGACAGGCTTCTTCAAGAGGAGGAAGGAGGAGAGAGTCTTGAAGGCGCGGTAAGGGTTTTTCTGGTCGGAGGTTCGAGTCACGGCACAGACAGACAAATGATGGATCGGCCGCGATGGAGAGCTCTGAGGCACAAACTCAGACTGCGAAAATTTGCGTGCTGCGGCAGCTCGTGGAGTGCCGCGCGATCGAATCTCAGCGCCGCGACGCCCGTTGTCTTGCCCCAGCGCGACGACGACGACGAAAACAGCTGGAGCGGCAGTGGTCACAGGATCGATCCCAATCGCAATCAAAACAGCAATAACAGTAACATCAACTCTAGTGTTGATGGTGGTGATGATGATGCTGAGACATGCGTCATGGCTGAGCCAGAAGCCGCCGTAATAGGCGAAAGCCCTACGGCATTCGGCACCAGGGTTAACCTAATTGCCTCTTCCTATCATCCAGACACAGAAAGTGCTGAAACCTCTTCATCTATAGGCGCCAGATTTAATTTCGGTTCTTTGTATAGAGGTGGGCAAACAGAGAGCATTGAAACCCAAATATCTGTCCGCAACACATTTAGCTTGAATTCTCCATTTCATTCAGAAACAGGGGTACAGACAGAGACAGTTAATCAGGTGTCAGTGCAACCCCGTCGAGAGCGCAGGGAACAGCTTATTACCTTGCTGGAGAGAACACTTGAGCCAGAGGCAGCTGAGCGGCAGGAGACAAGAGGGGGCATGAATCTAGCAGCCGCACTGGCCGCTGAGCGGCAGCTGCGGGCTGCACAAGAACAGGAAGCCATGGTCTCCGCTGGAGTCTCAGGTGTTTCGAACCACCCTCAAATTCTGACGGAACTCCAGGCGGATATGGGGAACAGGGAGGGGTCTAGGTCGCCATTACGAGTCTCGCTGATGACTCTTCTAGAAGAGGCAGACGACCGTAATGGCACCGGGGCCCCAGCCTTGCTTGAAGAATGGGATTCCAAGGACGAAGTAGCGGCTGTCAATGGCGGAGGGGTTGATGATTCATCATGCTGTGTTTGCATGGTGCGGCGAAAGGGGGCGGCGTTTATTCCATGCGGCCACACTTTCTGCAGACTCTGTACCCGCGAGCTTTGGGTTAGCAGAGGATCATGTCCACTGTGTAACAGATGTATTGTTGAGATTCTTGATATATTTTGAATCCACATAGGCCGGGTAAAATTTCTTCACCGCCAGAAAAATATCCCCCCCCCGTAATACTTCAATTATTTAGGTTTTGTATTAAAATCGACTTCAAAAATTGTTTTCCTGAAAAATGCAGTGTGGCAACGAGGCCATTAAAAAGGTTTTGGCTGGAACAGCAGTTGCTTCAAAATGTAGATCATATTTGTTTGTGTTTTTACAGGTTTTAATGACTCGGAAGCCATTGATACTGGAACCGGGTTGTGATAAATATTCATTATTTTCTGTAATAAAGAAATTCTTATCCTTCGGTTCTTCCCTGCCCTACCATGGCAGCAGCTGAGTTTCATATTGATGGCATCAAGCATTTATTGCCACATCTTATATTGCAACAGTTGTTAGGATACATCTCTGTTCGAATGGAAATAAGCATAGATTGTTAGCCCTTTTTTTCTCCTTTTTAAAGTTTCTTATACATACTGAAACATCTTTTTGAGAATTTTAATGATTTCATAAACTGAAACATCTTTTTTGAGAATTTTAATGATTTTTTAATTTTCGATAATATGGTTGTCATTGTGAGTGTCTTTGAGGGATTTGTTCTTCTGTTTAGGGCTGTCAATTTTAGGGACCTAAAGAAAGTAGTCCGTTGTTTTGAGGTTATCATTATCATTATTATGGGAGATAAAGACAAAATAGAAGCTTGTGAGTGTGAAATCCAAAGTGAAGAAAAGAGAAGCCAATAATGCTGAAGGCTCCAGTGCCCATTTTTAAAAATATCAATTTATTATCTGTGGTTGTTGCGTGATTAAGGATTTATAAATTATTCATTAGAGTGGTATATTTGTTGAAGACAAATTTCATCTTTATCATGGAAAAGGAAGTTGAGGAAGAAAATTGTATGAACTGTAAATGCATATAGTTTTTGTAGTGTGGATCTCATATTCTAAATGGGGATTTAGTTAGAGATTTCATATTAAATAATTTTTTTATTAAGTTCAATAACAAATTATTGGTAAGTTTCAAATAATATATTATAATTATATTATATTAAGTTAAATTCTTATATTTTATTTATTTATTTTTAAATAAATAATAAGTTAAGTGTGTTTGATTTTGAGATTTTTTAAATAAATAAATATGTTTAAACTAGAATAGTCTAAAATAGTAATGTTTTTAAGAATCTCCTATTTCATTTTTGGAAATATAATCTAAATACAATGTGTTAAATAAATCATTAAATTTAAGAATGATGAATTTTTTAAATAAATTGTTATAAAATTTAGATTAATGAAATTAATAACATAAAACATCTTATAATTACTTAATTCTGTTCTAAATGACACAAAAAATTGCCCATCTACATTATCTCTATGCATGTCATTTGGAGGGGAAACATCCATCCAGCCAACTAAAAAGTAATCCATATGAAATTGTTTTCTTAAAAAAATTCTCTCCTTATATATATTGCATTTTAGTTGACTGGTTAACCAGTAGAAAAACATTAAAAGCATATGCAAAAAGCTCTTTGACAAGTTGGTTGTGATCTAAAATATAGCCGTTCACACCTGTCAGGATTTTCAGCAACATGGCCTTTAAAATGAATTTAGCCCAACAATTATTGTCCCATTAATTAAAAAGTCGTATTTCTTATCCTATCGTGACAAGAAAAAAAGTGCAAATTAGATTTCGCATTTTTTTATTATACGAATGACAAATTTTGAGTGCAGTGCTCACCAATCTCGTGACTAGCTGTCAAGTATGGGAATATAATCATAGTTATAAATTAGCAGCAGTCAAGTTCTTTCTTCTTCAACACGCACATGCTGCCCCACTGATAAATCACAATCTTGGCAGAAGACTCTAAGAAGCATCTATCCCATGTACAGATGTGCTTTTGTGTTTTCCAACCAGTTAATTGGATTATCTTGTGGACTTTATATGTTGATGGCGTCTGACTTGTAATCAGCTATACTTTCCCACCGGGTAGGTAGGTATAGAGGATAGCTTTCTTTCCCCGTATTTTTAGTTCTGGTAAGATGATTCAACTTGGGCATGCTTTGTTGATCCACTAAAACTTTGGGTAGCTAACCTTACTTAACACATGTTTTGTCTTGTATCTTGTGTAATTCTAAGAGAGTATTTCTAAGAGACAAGTTTTAGGATACCAAGCATGGTTGTTCAACTATGTCCCTTCAATGCATAAAGAGGATTTGGGCACCATCTCCAAGTGAGGCATATATACCTACCTTTCATGGAGGCACATTACATTTAGTTGTAAAAGAAGGGAGGGCCTTGGAATAAATGAAGGGGCTTTATGGGCACATTTATCCTTGGTTTTGAGTAGGGGCCATTAACGAGCAAAGTCAACTTAATCAAGTTACACATAATGATTCCTAGCAGTGGATAAGGAATATTAAGAATCAAATATTGCTTGAGCCTTGACCTAGCCCTACCCAAATGGAATTAGCAATTAGGCTACCAACCATTGTTAATCATTACTTCCTCACCATCAAACTAAATACTGGTGGTTCCCAAGAATCTAGTAGTCACCCTTATGAGCCAACTTTCTACACTCAAAAAGTTTTGTTAGAGTGTAAACTAGGTATGGCTTAAATGGGCAAATGATAATGACTTGTAATAAAAATATCCCCACCTTTTAAAAAGCTACTAGGCCCCATTGATTCGTTATGCAATTAATTCAACCTACCACTAGAATCAAATGACTTTCGTTATGTTGTAACTCAACTTTATATAGAAAAGTATGAATCTCACTCAATAAATTAATTGAGGATAATTAATTGCATTCTAATGATGTCTAATGATTAGATAAATTTGTTTTAGGGCAATGAGTTGGATTGAAATAAACAAAATATTTGTTTTTATTTAATTGATTATATATCATTATTGATAAAATAAAATAAAAATGTATATGTTTTATTTTTTATATTTGTATATGTAATTATGTTGGTTAAATATTTAATTTTATAGATATATTTTTTTAAATGAATCAATTGTGTGTATGAGTTTCTAGTTTAAACTATGTATGCTTTCTTTTGCTCAACATTTCGGATCACACTCAATGGTCCATCATTTTCCTCTCTGTGTGGCATTTTTTATCACACTCAATGGTCCATCATAAATGATGGACCATTGAGTGTGATAAAAAATGTCAAGCAAAAAAAATCATACATAGTTTAAGCCAAAAACTCATACACTTAATCTAATGGACTATAGAAAATTAATGCCAACTGTTATTTTTTGGGCAAATTGTTACCATTTGGGGGTAACTCCCATCATTAATATCAAAGGAAAAGTTGCATAGTGTAGTTACATAGAGTGTGGAATTCTAGATGGTTCAAAACAACTCCCCAAACCATTGATATCAAGTGTTGAGCTTATAATGTTGACACTCTGTATGCTTATGTTCTTGGGTAGAGAGAGACTTGGCCATGCCAATAGGACATTGGAAATGATTTTTGCCTCAAGTTGGTTGATGGACCGATTTGATAGGAAATTGGCCATCGAGTTGGCCTCCCTATAAATATGTTTTATAGAGAAATCTTCTATACTTGACAATACTTGTTGAATGACAAATTAATGCCAACTATTGTATCAATTATGCTTAAGTTTTATGTTGATGGTCATGATATAAGATTTTGAATCTTCTTGTGCTTGTAGAATGCTTCTCGATGCAACTAAATTAAATATGCAATTAAAATAATTTGAATGTGGTATTTAGCATGAAAAGGTTGTGTGTCAATGTCAACAATTGATATACAAATGTTTCAGATTTTTAGGGTTGACATAGATGAAGATATTTGATTCCATAATTCTCCTTTTCTTTTGTCTAGCCCATATATATGAATGCAAATATGTTCTCCATGTGTGCATAACTAGACTTTGGCATAGTATTCAACTAATGTGCATAGATTTGAATTTACATAATTCACTTGCCTTAAATTTTGGTGTCTTATTATTGTAAGGAATTAATAATCATGTATACCTTTGGAGAATTTTTCAAATTGTGCAAGCCTTGTTCTCTTGGGTCAAACCCTAATAGTCTACTTTATGTTTCTAAGTGAAACAATCGAGTACAAAGCAAGCTTGTAGTAATCCTATGATGGTGTTCTCTAATGTTAATGTCTAGATTCTTTTTACTCTTTAAAGTATAATAATTAAAATGTGCATAATAAGAACACCTTATGTCTTGGATGAATTCCCACACGATTTTCAAATGAATGAATGAATGTTTATAAATACAATATCCAAGCACATAGATCAACATGAGATATGCTAAGTCCACTCAAAATGATTGGTGAAATGGTTGACAATGGATGAATTTAAATTTTAAAATTAAAGGGTTTAGATTCCCAACCATAGAAGTGACTTGGATCAAGTCTACACCCATATATATTATCAAGGGTAGCAAACAATTAATCTAGGGATCGAAAAAAGAAAATATGAGAATAAATAATAAGGGGATTCAAAATATTGGTTTGGGCCCCCTTGGTATACAAGTGCCACCATGGTGACACCTAAGGGTCTCCCAATCCCTATAAATGTTACCTATGTTATATCAAACTTTAGCATCTTTCATTGAAACCATATTTTTTGAAATTGCATATTTTTTCAAGAGGAATTCAAATCCATAATCTAAAAATCTCGAGAAGTTCTTTAGTGGGTGATATCTTCTCTCCTTCATGTAAAATTAATATTGCATGCCCTCCAAGGTATTGAACTAGTGACAACTTGAAACAAAAAATTGGTGCCAACATGACTCTTTATCCTCCAAGGTATTATGAAGATGAAGGTTTCATTTAAGAAATTTGTATTCCTCCATTTTCAAAGCATAATGAAGGTGATATCTTGGGTCTTTCCTAGGAAAATTTCTAGTCCCATTCCTTTCTAAGAGAAAATTCCAAATTTCACATGCTCTCCAAGATATTGTCATAGTGTTAGTTTGAGGCACCCTTTGAGAAAACAACCTTGCACAAGATGTCACCTTAGCAATAATTTTTCATTTCATCTCTACTAATCAACATGTTAATATTCCATAATGGTTAAAGTTCAACTAATCAAAATGAATAATATTCCAAAAAAATTCTCTAAGTTTTTCTCGTGCAACATGTAGGCATAAACACAACATGTACAAAAAAATAGCAATCATACAAACTCTAAAGATAATATAAGGTATGGTTAATGCTCATCCTAAAACCAAAGAAAATGGCCATAAAAAACTCATAGATTTTAAATTATGCAACTTGGATCCATTGGAAATAATGTAGATAGAAAAAAATTGTAGATTCTTCCAATAGCACAAATGCTAAATATGTAAACCCTCAAATCTAATATTCCAAAAAATTCACAACTTTGAAACATTTTCTCATTCGTGAACCCAACAAGAAATTAAAATAGATTTGAAATTATATTGATCTAAAAAACCATTGAGAATTATAGTATGAAAAATAGTCTTCTAAAAATCTAACTCATAGATTTGATTAGTGATAAACTTATAAAACTATACATGTGAAAGACATCTTTACAAATTTTGACCCAGTAATGCATCCAAAACACTTGTTGCAAATACTAGAATCAAAGATTCATTATTTAAATGATGAAATATCACAGATTTGTGACCCAAAAATCCAAAACATCATAAATTCATAATATATGTCTAGGGTTTTCTAAGAGCTCCATGTCACCAAGAGACCAACACCATAGGCTTTTCTCATCCAATTATCTAAGGATTAACATAAGATCTTCCAAGTTTCCATTTAACACTAAGTCTAAAACCTCTCCATGACCTCTTCTAGTCTTTGTTTTTTTATTTTCTTGAAGTGCTCATCATTTCTTTACACTCAAAAAAGATTTAATTTTAAAAATTTAATCCCACTAATAACCAATATTAATATAGGGCCAAAATTTCCCCTCATTTGTTGGATCAACTAAGCTACAACTAGTTTTGATACCAAATATAATAAATCTAGCATAAGTATCGACCCTCAACAAGTTGGCATTGATACTAATTGTAAGAAACCACATTAATCTAATTAGAAAAATAATTGTAAGATAAAATAGAGTTGAAACATTATGTCAAAGAAATAAATTTATAACACTAGATATACTCTAGTGAAACTCTCCCGATAAAAAGTCAACCTAAAGCACACCCAATGTATCCTCATCAACAAATCTATTGCAATACAATATTGGAGCATTAGTACCCTATAAGGAGAAAAATAAGATTATATCTATCACCTCTTACACATGTGCTCTAAGCCATGGACAATTCACAACATCATACTTATATATCCATAACCATACCACAATGTCACAACTAAGAGTAGAAAGAGATCAACACTCTTTAAAAATGGAGAATATCCAACAACATGTACCTAGCTTCCAACTACTTTGCCATGAATATCTCATCCCAAGTACTCTATAAATAAAAAATGATCAATAAGAAAACTAAGTGTTTTAATCAATGCACTTAAGTGATATTTAAAAGATGAGAACCTAAGTTTGATTGTATATTAAAGAATAATTATAACCTCTAAGGAGAAACCCATACATCCCTCAATTTAATTGTTGTGCTCAATATGCCATGTCTTTATTTTAACTCCACACGCACTAATATGTTGTATCCCATTGAACATGGACCACAACTTTTCAAAATATTAAATATTTTATGCAACGCGTCCCATTTCATCATGGACCATAGCTTTCGAAAATAAAAAAGAACCTACATATGCAAAATCATTCCTAAAAGCATATGCATGAATTGCAGATTGTTGTTTTTGGCCATTTGTACACATTTATGTGTGCTAGCCTAGGAGAACATGGTCCCCATATGACATCTTAGAATCCCTCTCAAGATATTTATAAATAATGTCAATCCATTATACATTAGAAGACACAAATTAACCTAAGGCGAATCAAGTGAAGTGGAGAACAAAAATTTGATGCTTACATCATGTAAGATTGTGGGTGTAAATGGATCGACAATTGTTAATTAATCATCGATTGTTAGACTCATCCCTTTGTGCAATCAATATTATACTTTGATTCCAAGACAAATACTAATTTTAAATTCCTCATTCTAATATGAAATTCACATTCTATTTCAGATTTAATATAATATTTAATTATAAAATGAATTATAATTATTTTTATTTAATTTGTCATAGTTAATAATTATTCTCGTTATGAATTTAAACATATTAATTAATCAAATTAGATTTGTACATATATAATGTCTATTAGATATTAAATTAACCAAGGGTAAGAAAATGAAACACGTGCTAAAAAATTGTCCCTTTCATATAGTGAAAACATAGTAACGGGAAAGAGATTCCTCTAACGGAAATATTACCTGTTACTTTCCACGTTTGTACAATTTTCATTGGAATACGACTTAACAGCTGCCCTTCTCGTTACAGTCTGTCATACTAATAATTTCTTTTTAACTCCTAGAATTTCACAAATATATTTGTCAGAGATATTATTTTTATACGGGACGGTGCACATTTACCCCGAGCTCTATGGACTGCGTTCCAAGCTATTTGGAGTGAATCTGCACTTTTCTTTCACGTTTGGAAATTAGTACTACTTTAAAGTTGCTTTAACGACATATTCCATACATAGACATTTAAGGAGAGATGTACGAGATTAGAAAAAGGACAATGTTAGCATGTGAGTTTATAGGAAATGTAGGTAAGTATTTTGGGTCACGCTTTCAAGAAGTATTTATGCGGGAGGTCTAGTTTTTATATTGTCTTTTAATTTGTTTGGGCTTAGGGGAAGTGTATCAGTTGTCATTATAGTTAATTTTGTGCATCTATAGATTCTAAACAGTATATTAGATTTTGATGTTTTTGTTTTTGGTTGTTTTTACATGCGATTCAATTGCTTATAGCTATTGTTTTGGCTTTTGGGTAGTAACAATGCACACTGTGGGATTCGTTATGTGCGCAAGGGTCAAAAAGTACACATTTCAAAGTGTTGCCCGATACCTACTTAAAGATGCCCCAATAACCATGCACTTAAAATTGCCAATAATAATGCAAAAATGCCCTAGTAGTTGTGCACTATGGGTACCAATAAAGGTGCGCAAATGGGCCAATTATGGTCAAAAAATGCTAAAAAATGAGCGGGTTTTAGTACATGTGAAATTTAATGGGCTTTTAGTTTTGTTTTTTTTTGGTTTTTTTAAAGTTAGTAATTGGGGGGTTGGGTGTGCAAGGAGTGAATGATTATTGGAACATGAAAGGTAACTAGTGCTCTTCCCCTAGTTTTAATTGTGCAATTTTGTTGATTGATTTTTCATGATGGAACATTGAGTAGGGAAGAGGATCCAATAGTTGAACACTTGAACTTTGCAATTTTCAAAATTCTATGTGAAAATTTCAAATCACTCCCAAATTTTTTAAGTAGTTTACTTGGCAAGTCCTCTGCTTGTAACTAAGGTTTTAGGGCTACATCATCAAATATGATGCCACATCAACATGCTTTTTGTTGAGGTGTCCAAAAAGACCCCAAAAAATGTGAGATTGATGGTTGTGTACTAAAGCATGTTTTATTGGCGTGTTGATGTTACATCACAGATTTGTTGCTCTTTAGATTTAAGGAATACATTTCATTCAACTTTAAAGTCATAACTATTGGTGCAATATTATTAAAAATATTGGACATTAAATCAACAAATGCTATAACAACTATTGAAACACGTTCAAGTAATGTGTCCTTTCTCCCATGACTCAAAATGTTGATTGAAAAATATACAATTAAAATCAAAAGCTATCATACATCTAAGTCATGGAGTGTCGAAAACTCATACCAACTATAACTCTTTTGATGATCATTTTATGTGTAATGCTTATGGATCCAATTAAAGTTTCAGGTATATTAAGACAAGAACATTTTTTACATAAGTTATTAATATTAATATTTTGAATAATATTTTATGATCAATTTTCTTTTTTATCTTGATGATAGATTAGAAAATGTGATTTTTGAAATATTGATGTTAAAATTTCGACACAATATATATAAAAATATTCTTATTTGATTATAGCAAATTATGAAAATTTAATATTTTTATTGAATATATCACTAAATTTGAAAATAATACAAAACAAATAGATGTTAATTTATCTCACTTTTTTTTATTATCTTTATTTAAATAACTTTTTTGAATTGATAGTTATATATAAAATCATACATGATTAAAATACATTTGATGAAGCTACAATCCTTCCCTGTAGGCCAACATACTTTCATAAATATCTTGGCCTAAATAAAAAAATGTATACATGTTTTGTTGAGGTGATGGCTCCAGACATTTTTTAAATGGAAGAAAGTATCCCATTATATGTTTTGTTGGGAAGATTTGGTTTGGCATGCACTTATCACCATTCTTGTTGGAGATGGATATGCTGTTCCCTCTTTAGTCAAGATGTATATTTCATCGTGTAAAGTGAGTCATGTGAAGATTGTTAGGAAGCATTAAATGGAGGTTAGCCTTATAAATAGGAAGGCACACTTGTTAAGAAAGGGAATGGGAGGGCACATTCTCAAGAAATAAGGGACCCATAATGAGTCATAGGAATTCATTAATGAAGACAATAATTAAATGTATAGGTGAAGATACATATAATGAAAGCTAGTTATTTAGATGAGAAATAACATGCTAATTTGAAAACCACTCATAATGGATTTCTTGTGCTTCATGAGCATAAAACAATGACCCTTGGTGATAAAAAATTAAAATGATGAAATGAAGCTTTATTAAACTTTTAACCCCAAAAGAGAGAGATGCTTTTAGAATGAAAATTATATATGTGCATATGAAATGAGTTTTATATCGTATTCTTTTGAAAGGAGACATTTAATATTTAATGGAAAAAAATAATTATAGAATGGAATTACATTTCAAAAAGTTTGGGTAAGGAGAAGTTTTAGAAATAAATGTAATTAAATTGTTAATTTATAAAATTAATTTATAGAGGTATTCTATGGTTAAAAAAATTTTCTTGATCATTTGAAAGATAATAGATATTCAGATTTATAATGAATATAGAGAAAATCATCGAATTTTATAATGAGTTCTATTATAACACTCTATGCTTATATGGTGACATACAAAAACACCTTATAGTTATAAGATACATCAATTAGCCCTCGATTTATGTCAAAATTGAGTTCCTTATTTTAGACACATTTAGGTAGGTTTTATGTAATGTGTCCAAAATAGAAGCTAAAGCGTAGCTAAGAATGAAAATGCCTCCATCAACACAAAAACAAACTTGTATAGAAGATTAATTTATAGTATTATGTATTTGTTAGAATGTACCTTTGTAGAAGCCATAACAATTTTTTTCATCACTTATGTTGTCACATACAACTTTTCAAAAATAAAATTTTCAACTAAAAACTCATAATTTTTTTTTATCTAAGTAGTATTTATAACTTGTTCTGTGAGATTTCGCCAAGATCTAGAGGCAATGGAAAGCACAAATAAGAGAGAACAAAATAGATGATAGAAATAAACTGTATTCTATCAAGATGAAAATACTGATCAACTGGATCATCAAGTGATACATACAATGAATATGAGCTTGCTTATATAGGCAAGGCTATACGGATATGTGAGCACACAAACATGACATGTGGCTCAATAAAAAACAAGGGTAGGTAGGAAATAGGTGTGGGTAGGTAGGAGAAACAATATAATATTCCACATGAGGTGGGTCACCCACTGAATGTGGAGTGTAACAACAAGATAAGTCCACAAAAGGTGGAAATTCTCCTACACACACTATCCCAATGTGGCACAAACACCCAAGTGTCTCATACCCAAACTACTATGAAATGCATGTACCTAAGTAAACTTAAGTAAGGTGTAATAATATCCATGATGAATAATTATTTACACCAACACACCCCCTTAAGTGCAACTTGGGGAATGCACTAAAGTCTACAATTCAACTAAGAAATGCAAGATAAGTCTCGACTACGAGGCCATGCTAAGTACCTGTAAAGCGGAAAATAATCGAACCCTAGTTGCTCTCCCCTCTTCCAACTCCAAGGAGAGAGAAGGGAGGTTGCTAGGGTTGATGGTTTTCACTTGGGACACTTTACATTCAAAAGAGGGGTTGAAACCCACAAGATCCAATCCCATACAATGCAAGATTGGATGCTAAATGAGTTTCAAGGGTTAAGACAGCAAGACTACCCTCTTTTGTAAAGAATGTTGATAGAAGAATTAAGCTAGGAATGCATAGAAAGTGAGAAAGATTCGCTTATAAACTGAGATAGGGATATAGGATGAAGCTGCGGACCTGGAATTAGCAGTAAAATATCGAGACGGCGCTGTCCTGCAAATTTGAGCAAAAGTTGATGGGACGATGGCGCCCGGCGTGCACACGGTCCTCCGAAAAATCCGCGAAACGAAGGGGGATCTGTTCGTCTCTGCACAAGGATTCCAGATCTTCAATTTCAGCCGCGTACCTGCAACCTACACACAGAAAAGCGAAGATGATTGGGGGGTTAGGGATTAGGGGTTTGCCCTTAGGTCAAACCCCGGTTTTGGAATTAACCAAGAAATGAGAAATGCTGTAAATGTAATGTAAAACAAGTACTAATACCTTGTTGTAAGGATGTTTGTATCCTTATATGCGAAGGTATAGATGTTGTTGTTTGTTGTATGTTGTATGTTGTAGCATGTAATGTGTTGTAAGTGATCTCCTCTTCAATGGTTGAATCCTTGTCTTGAATGCAACACTTAGCCTTGAATGGAGACTTAGAATGATCAATTGCTTGAAGGAATGCTTGAATGCTTGAATGCTTGAATATTTGAATATCGTTTTCACCTTTTTCCCTCCTCCTAAAATGAGAGAGGAAAAGTAGTTTATATACTTGCCAATTAGGGTTAAAAGACTGATTTTCCCGACCTTAGGCCGACCAGGAAATGTTATTTTCCAAATTGCAAACAAAAAGACCCGAAGTCCCATAGGAGACCGGGCCCAAAATAGGGCCAGGGACCAGGGCGCTGGGCGCTCTGGTCCCACCTCCCGGGACAGCAGGGTGCAAAGGAGGATCAGGCCAGGGTGCAAGAAAATGCAGTTTTTGGTGTCGTGAGCAAGTTTCGGGGTCTCCATTCAGGTTTAGTGTTGCGTCGCCATCGTGAAGACCCAAATGCGGTCGAAATTGCAAGTGTCGCAATTTTAGGACACTACAGTACCCATGTACAAATGCAAATGCATGAAAACTAATGCAAGGAAATCTCTCACAAAGTGGGGAAACAGAGAAAAACCCAATGGGAAAAAACCCTCCCCAAAAAGAGAGATGAAAACCATGTATAAAGAACTCTCATAGAAGTATGTGAAGAACAAAACCCCATGTGAGGAAAAAGTCCCCCCCATATGAGAGAAGAAGAAGAGAGACTAGGAAGCCCCCCCTCAATCTGGAATCTGCACCAATGATAGAAGCTCGAAGATGAATGAAGAAACTGCTCCATGAACTTCGAACCACATTCCTTCCCTTAGGAAGAAACAAAACCAAAGGTGTATCCATGAAGTCTCCCCAATCATGAAGGGAATATGTATGAAGAAAAATCATGATGAAAGGAATCTCTGAAAAACTGCTCAAGTGTCCCCATGTCGATCCTGAAAGGTACCCCCTCCAAAGGTGGTAAACTATGCCACACTACTGAAAAAGGCACTCCAAGATCTAGTGGAGATGAATGTAGAACAATATCCAAAGACTCATATGTCTCCTCAAAAGATAAAGAGACCTCCTCCAAGTGTTGTACAAAAGTATCCACAATCATGTCAACCTCTAAAGATTGATCATGTAGAGAATGCACAAGAGGGTCAGAGTGATCCCTCACAACAATCAAAGAAGGATCATCTTCATCAAAGAGAAGATGAATGTCATCAATGGTGTCTCCCAAATCTGCAATGTAGGAGTCCACAAACAAATCTGCAATGTCTGTCAAGTAGGCATCCCAATCAACTAAAGCTAGAAGACATGAAACATCCTACTGCACTGAATCATAAGAAGGCAAAATTGTTGCACTAGATGCATCATCAGGTGCAATAGGTGGTGTGATATCAATAGAAGGAGATGAAATGCAAGGCTCAAGAATGAGGTCACATGTGAGAATCCCCAAGTTCAAATGCCCAAAGTTCTCCTCAAAATCTGAATCATCAACATAGAAAGAACCAACCTTATCAATAGGACCAAAATCTGAAAAAGAGTACTACCAAGATGCATGATCAACCACCCCAGTCGCAATGATAGCTCCACTCTCCAAGTCTCTAATAATAACTGAATCAGGTGTGAACTCCACAGTTTTCCTAGTTGCCCCATGTGTGATTTGATAGATGGAAAGAAGATTATTTGTCAAGTGGGGTACACACAACACATCATTGAAGGAGTTATCCCCAATGGCAATAGATCCTTTCCCAATCACATCCATGTATGTATGATTGCCCATCAAAATCTGCGGCATGTGGCAAGGCTCAAATGTAGAAAACATAGATTGCGAAGATGCCATATGATGAGAAGCCCCTGATTCTAGAAGCCATCTCCCTGAATCATGACTTGTAGTAGCACAAAGAGCTTGTCCCTTTCCTTTATCTGTCCCAAAAGAGTGATCCTTTCCTTTATCCTTGGAAGAAGAAGCCGATGTAGACATTCTAGAAGGTAGGTTGATTCTATTCTTCTCAAGAAGATTCTTCAACTCATCAATATCCTTCTTATAACAATGATGTTCATCATGTCCTGGCTTCTTGCAATATCCACAAAAAAGATTGTCCTTATATGATTTCCTCTTAGGTGAGAATGGTGAATCACCTTGTTGTGGAGAGGAAGATTGTGCTCCATCTTGATGTGGTTTTGACTTAGATTTCTTTTGATTTTTGCCTTTTCCTTGATTGCTTTGATTCCCTTTATTAGCCACCAAAGCTTGTGACTTTGAAGATTTGAGAATCCCCATCGCGGTCAACTTAGATTGCTCAAGTATCAACATATCCGTGAATGAATCAAATGAGGGAGAAGTGTATGAGGAACCTTGAGCTAACCTATGGGTGTGAAAGCTAGATACAAAGGCTGCATACTTTGAAGGAAGCTTGTCCAACAAGTTATAAACCAATTGAGCATCCTTTTTGTCAATTCCACAATCCTTTAGCTTTGCTCTTAGCTCAGTTGCTTTTGTGACATAATCTTGGATTGTATCAAAATCCTTGGGATCCAAAGTTGTGAGTTCACTATCAAGCTTATAGCCCTTAATCTCATCAACTTGACCATACAATTTCTTAAAAATATCCCAAGCCTCTTTAATTGTTGTACACTTATCAATGTGAAAAATGAGGTCATCTGATACATACTTTCTAAGAGTTCTAAGTGCCATAGCATTCTTAGTAAGCCATTCAATTTGAGCATTAGGATCAGCCTTAGGATCAGGTGGTGCTGTAATAGTTTCATTTACATAATGAATGAGTCCTTTTTCCATTAGTTTACTCCATGCCTTAATCTTCCATGATGCATAATTATGAGGAGTTAAAAGTGGAAATTTAGGAGAACCCATAGCACAAAAATGAAAAAAACACAAGATAAAGAGAGACACAATCACACAAGACACCCCCCCAAAATACTCAATCAAGAAATCCCCCCAAAATGGTGATTTTGGCACTTTATACTTAGTGCGTATACAATGGGCTACTTGCAAAACAAGACAAAGTGGACTTCTGATTTCAATTTACAACTTCTCAAAATGAGATCTAAGAGACTTCAACAAATATTGCTAGTGATCTAAACTGAGATCCAAGCAAAATACAATTACCAAATATGCCAAAAATGGCCAAATATTGAAAGTACAATTTCTACTTAAAATCACTACAAACAGATGGCAGATTATGAAAATAGATGAAAAATATGCACTTTCAAAAAAAATGACACTTGAAAAGGAGTCCATATGAGCTCAAATGAAGCCTCCAAAGTTGTAAAAATCGGGATTTTGCGATTTCCGAAAAAACTGTATCCAAAAATCAGAAAAATCCTGCATCATTGTACAGATCATGAAATTCTACCCCAAAACAAAAAACATTTCTCGAAAAAATGAGTCCGGATGAGTGAGATATCGCTATTTGAAAAATGCCTACAAAATTATAATTTCTGGAAAATTTCTGCCGCAGCGTCAAACTTCAAATGCCTCTAGTTTTGGCCTCCGAAGTCCGATTTGGATGAAACAAAAGGTAAAAATAACTTTCTTGGACCTCCTAAATCCAATGGTAACCTCAGATTTGACCCATCAAGCTTCAATAATAATCTGCAATAGAAAACTCCAAAATACACAACCCCAAATAGCATCAAATTTCTCTCAATTAGCAAACCAATGACACTCTAATGGCTCTGATACCATGTGAGATTTTGCCAAGATCTAGAGGCAATGGAAAGCACAAATAAGAGAGAACAAAATAGATGATAGAAATAAATTGTATTCTATCAAGATGAAAATACTGATCAATTGGATCATCAAGTGATACATACAATGAATATGAGCCTGCTTATATAGGCAAGGCTATACGGATATGTGAGCACACAAAAATGACATGTGGCTCAATAAAAAACAAGGGTAGGTAGGAAATAGGAGTGGGTAGGTAGGAGAAACAATATAATATTCCACATGAGGTGGGTCACCCACTGAATGTGGACTGTAACAACAAGATAAGTCCACAAAAGGTGGAAATTCTCCTACACACACTATCCCAATGTGGCACAAACACCCAAGTGTCTCATACCCAAACTACTATGAAATGCATGTACCTAAGTAAACTTAAGTACGGTGTAATAATATCCATGATGAATAATTATTTACACCAACATGTTCCAATTGAAAATCAATTACAATTACCATATAAATTCTTTAATCCATAATTAAAAAAATACTTCTTCAACGCTATAAGTAAAAAACATATATGAATAGGGATAGGAAAGATTTCTTAAGAATGAATTTAACAATGTCCATGCACCATTTTCATAATACAATCTAACATTTTAAGTACTTATACAAGGGTAATGCTAATAAAATGGCATACAAATATAATCACATAGGCCTAATTTTTTTTAAACATAATCGTAAGTATAATGTTTCTCTATAATTAAGTCTTCCATATTATTTACAATTGTATAAAGGGAGAGCATCATCTAGGTGGTTTTCTTCCATCCAAAGACTAGTGGTCTCTCACACACCTTCCAAATAAATGTGGTCCTACCAGGTTCACAAAAGTAGCAAATAAAGAAATTTGTAATCATACCATATCATCTAAGAATTAATGTAGTGCACTAACTCTACTACATTCAATATGCCATACTCCATAAAATCCTCTCAGTATGAAACTTTTTATAGACAAATCCTATAAAGAGAAATTATATTGTCAATCTAATATCAAATTGCATGTAGTATATTCCATGCATTGATAATCATATATCAATTGCATGAAATACATTACTTGCAATATTGATAACAAAATATTATATTGATTTAAGGGTTGATATTAATATCAATCATGTTGGGTAAGCAATGTTTCAAACTGCATGTGTTCGAATGAGGAAGGACTGTGTATAATCGAACACTCATACTTAACTAGTGTAAACACATACACCACTGCTTTAAAACATTAATGAGCCCTTAGGTGGAGGGCGACGTGCCTTTTGTATTCAATGGAACTGCTGTTAGTGGCAGTTAAAACAAGAATATAGGATCGCTCATCCACGAAAGGAGGGAGGTAAAAAATTGATGCCATAGAGCATAAGGCTTGAAGGCATGCTCAGAAAGAAAACACAAGGCAGGTAGGAGGAGAAGATATACATAGCTGGTTAGTGAGAAAAGACCAGTAAGGAAGGAGGAAAGAGGAATCAATATCAATCTAATAGGTCATTTGCTTAATCGACTCACGAATCACATACAGAGGTAGGCCCAAATCGATCATTTTGCATTATGTCAAAATCTTAAATAAATTACTTTCTGAGAATGAAATTTCTATTGAAACTATATCTCTGTCAAATTTGCATCTTTCTCTATTGAATTTGAAATCTCTGTTGGTCGAATTGAAAATGTTGTTTGTTGAAATTGCATCTCTATTTTAAGCTAAAGATAGAACCAACGTTGTATAAGTTTATATATGTGTGTGTGTGTGTGTGTGTGTGTGTGTGTGTGTGTGTGTGTGTGTGTGTGTGTGTGTGTGTATCTATGTGTGTGTGTGTACATATGTATATAAATATACATATACGTATAGTTCAAACCCATGAAACTATTTCTTTCATGTATTTGAATACATATACACTTTCAGATTTCGATCAAAAGAAGTATAAATGGATGAAAACATACCCAAAACACATCTCTGTTAAACTATTTTTACATATATACTTTTCTACATATTGTTTACTTGTATGTAGTATACGCTGAGGATAAATGCAACGTTGTATATATATATAATATGTATATGTATATATATGTATACACACACACACACACACATATATATATGTATATGTGTATATATATATATGTATATGTGTATATATATACATATATGTATATGTATATATAATGTGTGTATATATATGTGTGTGTGTGTGTATACATATATAATATGTGTATATATATACATATATGTGAGATTTTGCAAAGATCAAGAGCTCAATGAAAAGTACAAAAGAGAGACAAAATATAGGACAAGAATAAACTGTATTCTCATCAATAGATAGATGATCAAAAGATCAATAGTTATTCAAGACAATGAATATGAGCCTACTTATATAGGCAAGGCTATATGGATATGTGAGCACACAAACATGACATGTGGCTCGATAAGAAACAAGGGTAGGTAGGAAATAGGTGTGGTAGGTAGGAGAAACAATAAAATATTCCACATGAGGTGGATCACCCACCGAAGGTGGAATTATCATTCCACAATAAGTGGATATGATAAAGTAGTAACAAGATCACACCATAAAAAGTGGAAATCTCCTACAACACACTATCCCAATGTGGCACAAACACTTAAGTGTCTCATACCCAAACTACTATCAAATGCATTATCCTAAGTAAACTTAAGTAATGTGTAATAATATCCAAGATGAATAATTATTTACACCAACACCCCCCTTTAAGTGCAACTTAGGGGAATGCACTAAGTATACAATGCAACTAATCAATGCAAGATGGGTCCCGACTATGAGGCCATGTTAGGTACCCATGTACAAATGCAAATGCATGCAAACCAATGCAATGAAATCTCTCACAAAGTGGGGAAAGAGAGAAAAACCCAATGGGAAAAAAACCCTCCCTCAAAAGAGAGATGAAAGCTATACAAGAGAACTCTCATAGAAGCATGTGAGGAACAAAACGCCATGTGAGGAAAAATTCCCCCCCCATATGAGAGAAGAAGAAAAGCTAGGAAGCCCCCCCTCAATGTTGAATCTACACCAATGATAGAAGCTCAATGATGTATGAAGAAACTACTCCATGAACGTCGAACAACATTCCTCCCATTAGGAAGAAATAAAATCAAAGGTGTATCCATGAAGTCTCCCCAATCATGAAGGGAAGATGTATGGAAAAAACTCACGAGGAATGAAGTCTCTAAAAACTGCTCAAGTGTCCCCATGTCAATGCTGAAAGGTACCCCCTCCAAAGGTGGTAAACTGCTCCACACTACTGAAAAAGGCACCCCAAGATCTAGTGGAGAAGAATGTAGAACAATAGCCAAAGACTCACATGTCTCCTCTAAACATAAAGAGACCTCCTCCAACTGTTGTACATAAGTATCCACAATCATGTCAACCTCGAAAGAATGATCATGTAGAGAATGAACAAGAGGGTCAGAGTGTTCCCTCACAACAATCGAAGAAGGATCATCTTTGTCAAAGAGAAGATGAATATCATCAATGATGTCTCCCAAATCTGCAATGTAGGATTCCACAAACAAACATGTAATGTTTGTCAAGTAATCATCCCATGAATATGAAGCTGGAAGACATGAAATATTTTGCTGCACTAAATCACATGAAGGCAAAATTGTCATACTATCTGCATCATTAGGTGCAATAGGTGATGTGATATCAATAGGAGGAGATGAAACACAAGGCTCAAGAATGGGGTCACATGTGAGAATTTTCAAGTTCAAGTACCCAAAGTTATCCTTAAAATCTAAATCATGACAAGAAGTGTGATCATCATGTGTAGAATCATCATATGTGAAATCATCATCATCAACAAAATCTGAAAATGAGTATAACCAAGATGCATGATCAACTACCCCAGTCGCAATGATAGCTCTAGTCTCCAAGTCTCTAATGAAAACTGACTCAGGTGTGAACTCCATAATTCTCTTAGTTGCACCATGTGTGATTTGATAGATGGAAAGGAGATTGTTTGTCAAATGGGGTACACACAACACATCATTGAAGGAGTTATCCCCAATGGCAATAGATCCTTTCCCAATCACATCCATGTTGTATGATTGCCCATCAAAATCTGTGGCATGGTGCAAGGCTCAAATGTAGATAACATAGGTTGCGAAGATGTCATATGATGAGAAGCCCCTAAATTTGGAAGCCATCTCCCTGAATCATGACTTGTAGTAGCACAAAGAGCTTTTCCTTTTCTTGTCCCAAAAGAGTGATTCTTCCCACTTGTAGAAGCCATGAATGCTTTCCATTTTGATTGCAAGGAAGTAGAAGTTGATGAATCATCCTTCTTGTAGACATTAGGCAAATCAATGTTATGATTTTTGAGGATATGTGTGAGCTCATCAATCTTCTTAGAATGACGACGACGCTCCTCATGACCAAAATTTTTACAATAGGAACAAGTAGGTCTCTCCCTCTTTGGTGAATTGTCCCTCTTGGAAGAGGATGAATCTCCTCGTTGTGGAGAAGGTCATGCTTTGTCCTTAGGCTTTGATTGCCATTTCTTCTTGTTGGAGTTGTCCTATCCTTGATTTCCTTTGTTCCCTTGATTTATCACTAATGCTTGAGACTTAGAAGCCTTAAGAATGCCCATGCTTATCAACTTAGTTTGTTCCATCATCAACATTTCAGCGAAAGCATCAAATGTAGGCATTGTGTAGCTTGATCCAATTGTCATCCTATGGGTTTGGAAACTAGAAACAAATGTTGCATATTCTTGTGGAAGCTTGCCCATCAAATTGAAGATCAATTGAGTATCCTTCTTATCAATGCCACAATCCTTGAGTTGTGCCCTCCACTCTTTTGCCTTAGTGATATAATCTTGTATAGTATCAAAGTTCCTGGGATCTAACATGGTGAGATCACTATCAATTTGATATCCCCTAATCTCATCAACTTGACCATACAAGTCTTGAAACTTTTGCCAAACATCCTTGATTAGAGTACATTTCTCAATATGAAAAATGAGATCCTTTGATACATACTTTCTTAAGGTACCAATTGCCATGATATTTTATTGAGCCAATCCAAGTGACCAACTGGATCAACCTTAGGATCAGCAGGAGCAACAATAGTTCCATCAATGTAATGATTTAGTCCTTTTTCCATAAGTTTACTCCATGCATCAATTTTTCAAGTAGCATAATTATGAGGAGTTAAGAGAGGAAACTTAGAAGAACCCATAGCAGCAAGAAGGAAGGAACACAAGAGCACAAAATCACAGTAGACAACCCCCCCAAATTCAATCAATCAAAGTACCCCCCCAAAAATGATGATTTTGGCACTTTATATGTAGTGTGTGTATAATAGGCCACTTGAAAACAATGGCAAGGTGGACTTCTAATTTTGTTTTACAAATGCCCCAATAGGCTGAGAACTACAATGCAAAATACAAACAAGATAGATCTATGCAATACAAGTGCCAAATTGGCCAAAAAAAACCATATGCTGAAAGTACACTTTCTACACCAAAGTTGCTACAAACTGATAGCATATTATGAGAGTAGACAAAAAATTATGCACTTTCAAAAAAAATGGCACCTGAAAAGGAGTTCGTATGAGCTCGAATAGAGTCCTGGAAGTTGCAGAAACGAGGATTGGACAGGTACAATCACCAAAAATTGAGGTTTCTGAAAATTATGTCCATCAAAATCAAAAACTAATTCCACCACGAGAAAGTACACGAAATTCTAGCCCATTTCAAAAACAATTGCACCAAAAAAGGAGCAAAAATGAGCAAGATATGGCCATTTGAAGTTGAACTGCAAAATCAAAAAGCTCAATGGATGGGGCCTACAATTATTTTTTTAAATGATGACGTCAAAAAACTGCGAGCCTAAATTTGACGGCTGTATGACCATCACCAAAATTTCACCTCCCTGCTGACTGGGCATCCATACCGTATGGACTACTGACGTGGCAGAATCCAATTGGCTAGATATGCTGATGTGGCAGACACGACAGGACACGTGGTAGTGTTGATTGGAGTTGCCACTAGGCGGATGATATGGCAGGTCGTACTATGTGGCACTGATAGGATGTGCCATTTGGTGGATGAGGTGGCAGAGAGGGGGCCCATGTAGCAGAGGGGCTCGGCAGGTGACGTGGTCGATGGGTTACCGGTGACGGCGACAAGGTCCAGTGCTGGCGGGCTAGTGGCGCTGTCGTCGATGGCTAGCAGGGTAGTTGGTGGCAAGGTCAGTGCCATCAGGAGCCCAAGGCCGGTAGGAGCAGACGTTGAGGGGACCGGAAGCTGAGAGAGCCGGAAGAGATAGCCAAGGGAGTCGGAAGAGATCGGTGAAAGACCGGGGGGCTGAAAAGGGAGTAGCAGTGATCGAAAAGCAGGGTATGGCCTTGCAACCTGCAGAGTACAGAAGTCGGCAGGGGGAACTCCCCCCCAAAAAAATTTTGATTTTTTTGCGAAAAGAGATAAGATTTTTTTGTAGAATTTTTAAAAAATAAAATAAAATAAAATTCGAAATCTATACCAAACCGCCCAAATTGGGCAAATTTTTTCCTCCAAGCCCGAAATTTGACTTTCACCAAAATAGGTCGAATTTATACTCAAAATTCATGGAAATGGCCACTTGGACGCAATGGCGAGGTCGGATCTAGTCTAGGATGCTTCCAAAAGATGTTTCTCCTCAGATTTGTCTCTTGACATCACAATAATGCCTCCCAAAGACGAATCAATGACACTCTAATGGCTCTGATACCATGTGAGATTTTACCAAGATCAAGAGCTCAATGAAAATTACAAAAGAGAGACAAAATATAGGACAAGAATAAACTGTATTCTCATCAATAGATAGATGATCAAAAGATCAATAATTATTCAATATAATGAATATGAGCGTGCTTATATAGGTAAGGCTATATGGATACGTGAGCACACAAACATGACATGTGACTCAATAAGAAACAAGGGTAGGAAGGAGAAACAATACAATATTCCACATGAGGTGGATCACCCACCGAAGGTGGAATTATCACTTCACAATAAGTGGATATGATAAAGTAGTAACAAGATCACACCATAAAAGGTGAAAATCTCCTACAACACACTATCCCAATGTGGCACAAACACTCAAGTGTCTCATACCCAAACTACAATGAAATGCATTATCCTAAGTGTAGACACCTAAAAATGTCTCATTGATCATGTACTAATTATTCCTCTAATTGATTAAATATTCTTTATTATTTAATTAAGTTAATTAATCTATTTCTTCTAATTTCATATTTCCTCATCATTTTATTAATTATTCTATTTTCTTATTCTATCATCATTTAATCATTTTCTAAATATTAATTAAATATTTATTATTTAATTAATTGTGATTAATTCCCCAATTTAAATAATCTTTATTATTTAAATAAATTAATTACTAATTATTCAATTTATATCTCTAATCATCTAATCATTCAACCCTCTTCTAAATATTAATTAAATATTTATTATTTAATTAAATTCCATTTCTAAATAATTAAATAGTTTCTTTAAATTATTTAATTAGCTAATTAATTCTTCAATTCCAAATCCCCAAATTCTAAGTTTCATTTAATTATATCTTCTAATTCCTTCCAAATTCAATTACATGTGCATGATTTCAAAAACCAAATTGAAAATCAAAGTCAAGTTCTAAATATATTCAAATACTAAATTGAGTTAATAATTGTTAATAAATTCAATTATTTGAATAATATCTCATGCAAAGATTAAATTAAAAATCTAAATCTAAATGCAAGCACATGCTAAATTAATTAATTAAATGATTTATCTCTTCAACTTCTATTTCCATCTTTCAGTTAGCTTTTTCTAAATTAAGCTTTCTTTGTCATCTTCTTTATTTCCACCAATCATTTTTTTTCTTCCCTCAGTCAGCTTTTTCTCAATCAGCTGACTCAATTAATCTATTCAATCTATTTTGTTTCACTCCTACAATCAACAGTTCAACTATCAATTTTCATTTGAGCTCACCTAAGTTCACACCTCTTGATCATTCCGTTCCACCTTTCAATCATTCTTCTTCAATTTTCTATAAATTGAGCATCCAATCTCCATTTTCAACAATCACGAACTTTGAATCTTTGTGTCACTTGTAGGTTACCAGCGCAATATCTGAGAGCCATCATACCACAAAGAGGAGAAGAGCAATGGAAGTTCTACAAGTCACGGAATATGGAGTCTTTATTGATTTGATGATTTATAATTCCTGTTTCTTAATTGCGTTATTCCATTGTATTGTTTGTTAAATTCTGATTAGGATAGGGGTTCGCGATTTCCCTTGTTTCTAATTGATTACTTTGTTAATAGAAGATGAATTTTGCATTCCACATTTTGGTGAACCTGACGTGAACTAACAACAATTTAACATTTTTCTATGTTTTGTGTGATTTTTGCAGATTGTGCGAATTGTTCATTTTTTTGTAGGTTGGACGAATTTTGAGAAAAGATTTTTCATCATGCATTCAAGCTTACATCGTCACGCAATCGCATAGACAGGATCACACATTTGACCCTTCAGGGTCACGCAATTGCCCTGTCCAGATCACGCAATCGCCTTTTTGGGATCACACATTCGCAGGAAGCTTTGTTGTTTAATTTTTTTTCCCGTCTGTTATCTATTCTGTTTAATTCTATCTTAAAATTGGTTAATCCAAGATCAAATTACTTTTTCTTTCATAATTTGATTAACACTGTTTTGGCAAGAAAAGTTCAGTTCAAGATTTCAGGTGCAAGAAGGACGAAACAACAAAGGAGAGAAGCCAAACGATATCAAAAAGTTCTCTAGGTAGAAAAATTGATACAGGATTCGGAGGAACAACTGGCCTTAGACAGATATAATAGCCTAGTTCTTTCTTATACAGTTAAATATGATCTAATCAATATTGAATGGATGATGAGGGATTTGACTAGGGCTTCACAATTGGTTTCGCAGGTTCCTGATTGGGTTTAGTTTTTCTTATTTTTTTTAGTTTTTAATTTTTTTTGTTGTCTGCATTTTGTCACACAATCGAGCTGTTAGTGCTACGCAATCAACCAGATAACATCATGCATTCGGTCTGTCAGATTTATGCATTTGGTCTGTCAGATTTACGCATTCGGTTTGTAAGTATCACACAATCGCTCAGGTAGTATTACGCAATCGCCTCTGTCAAGTTTTGAGTTTCTATTTTTTGTTGGTTTAATTTTACTACTAATCTTCTATTTACAGCCTGTGGCGGATTCACGGAGAGGATTAGATTAGTAATTTTGCATGCACACTTCACACTTCAATTTTTAGTGCCTAAAATCAACAACAGTTAAAATGGACATGCATGGATAATCTCACACTTCAATTTTTAGTGCTTAAAATCAACAACAGTTAAAATGGACATGCATGGGTAATCTCACACTTAAATTTTTTAGTGCTTAAAATCAACAACAGTTAAAAAGGACATGCATGGATAATCTCATACTTCGTTGTTGGTGTTTAAAATGAACATGGGCTAAAATTGACATGCGTGTATCTCACACTTGGTTTTTAGTGCTGAAAAATTGACATGTATGCCTTCATTCTTGGATTTGGTGTTTAAAATTGACATGCACATGCGGATCTAACACCTAAATTTGGGCTATAAAACGAACGTGAATCAGGCTACATTAGATTAAATCATTTTTCATTTTCTTAAGGGAAAATAACTTTTCATTGTGTCTGGGATGGACCTACAGTTGCACTAACTGACTTTCTACCCGCCATCGGGCTCTTGGGAGAAGGAAGGAAGGTGACAACGACATCCAAATTTTCTTTTGTTCTACATAGTGAGGGGTATCTTTGACTGGGGATTTCATCACCCCATAGAGGTACTTCGAATTGGGATGCGTTGGGGATATCATCTCTCCTAGCGTACTCCCGAGCAGGTTTTTCGAGCCGCTATAGAAATATACTGGTCAGGTGGCTAGAGTGTTGAGTGAATTCGACGTATGTGGGGGTCTTCCCTGCACTGATAAGCTCAACTAAAGCCTTAAGTGGCTTGCTCTGAGAATCCGTCATTGGATCAGGACCCCTCGAAACCTAATACTAAGAACCAATTTAGTTACCAAAAATCCTACATTCAGTGGTTCCGGGAGTGTGGATCGTACCCCATAGATACCCCTCATGTACCTTACATTATGAGACAAAAATCCCTCGGTAATAAGATCTTCGGATCTTCGGGGTAAGAGAGACTGGCATGCCTGAGAAGTGTGTGCCGTGGAGTGGAGCCAGTGCTGCCAGACTCTCTATCTGTCCATCTTGTTTCGGTATTTTGTTGCGGGGGCCTCACTGAATGGTGTCCACTATCGAGCCTAAGATTGTATTCCATGCTTTTTTATGTATCGTTGTGATAGACTAGTATTGAGTCAGTCCCTTGGGCTATTTCAGGCCCTATCCCACGTATCTCCAAATTTTTCGAGATTGTATGAAAATTGAGTCAGTCAGCTATACATACCTACCAGCAATTGTTCTCAGATTTGGAAAACTACAAAACATTGTCCTACACACGAAGTTACAGAAAACAAAGTCCATTTTGAAACCAAAACTCAAAAGTCCTTTCATACTAGTGACCCTAGGCAGTCTTTTACATAGTCCTTGCATAGTCCCACTTACGTCCTCATTATCGTCCTACGTCTTTTGCATAGTCCCACTTACGTCCTCATTATCGTCCTACGTCTTTTGCATAGTTTGCACTTACGTCCTCATTATAGTTCCCACTTATGTCCTCATTATCGTCCTAAGTCTTTTTTTTGCATTATCATCCATATTGGTTACATTATCATATACATCTTCATCTAGACCTCATATACGTCTAAGTCCATTGTCAGTTATAGGTTCATAACATGTGCATTCATGGGTCTCCCAGGTGATGGTTTGCTCCCCTTCAAGCAACCTAATCTAGTTCCAAACGACGGTCAACGAGAAATCATTGATGGTCTAGCTAACTTAGCTTGGGATTTAACAAGAAGCGCACCTCAATATATAGGAGTCATACATGAGATAAACATTGAGTCTAGGATTTCCCATATAATTGATAGAGAGATTGAGGCTGAACAACTTCATCAACAAATGGAAAGACTTGCATTAGAGAAATCTAGAAATGCTAAAAAGGTCTCACATCAACCTCCTCAATAGAGTCTAGTATAGTCTTGCATACCTCATATTTACATCTACAGTCTAGTGTTAGTCCATCGTCTTGCATAGAACCACCTTCATATAGGCAATTTTAGATGCTCGTCACAAGGTCCCAGAAAGCGAAAGGAATAATGGACCAGAACAACACACAATCTATAAACCCTACTTGGAACATGGACATGTCAACAGGTCAACACTCAGGTACACAAACAATGTCCACCATAAACGAATTACAACAACATTTGACAAAAGAAGAAATTGAGTCTGCACAGCAAGACCCACATGTCCTCATGATCCTAGATGCACTTATACATAGCGATAGGGACAAGTATCTTTTGTTGTTAATACAAAATGGGGCAAAACTACTTGAGGATTTTGATGTCACAAAGATTTTACCACTAGGAAAAACTTTAGGTCAAGATAATAGTCAAACACCACCCTTGACACAAATACAAGCAATGACCTCCAGTTTTCCTCAAAACGTACCTATCCAAACAAATGTCAACACAAATACAAACTTTCAAACAAGTGTGTCATCCTCAGTGATCAATGCTAGTATACCATCACAAAGCATACCAATAATATCAAGTGTCTCAGTACCTAGTGCAACCCAACCTCCAGTCTCCTCTTCTATGGGATCCACATATAGTCAACAAAATGCAAATCTAGGTATTGCCAATACAACAAATACAACTCAACCAAACATGGGTTCGCATATCAGCTATTTCACAGTACCTAGTGGAACGCACAACACACAAGGTTATAATCTTGGTACCTTCCAACAACCTCCTAGTTATGCAACCACAAATCCTTTTGTGGGACACAAACACAAGGTATACCTTTGAAACAAACAGTTATTGTGACACAACAAATACAAAATTTGCAACAACAAATGACGACAATGCAAACTGGCAACGATAAAAAGAGCTACACAATGCAGGACCTACGTCCTTATCCATTCGATCACACATTATACATGCCACCTTTCCCACAACATTTTGAAACACCCAAATTTGATAGATAAAGAGGGAAGGGTGATCCTAGAGATCATATTAGAGAATTTTTTACGACATGTATAGAATTTGCCTCAGAAGATACTTATCTAATGAGACTATTTCCTAAAAGTCTGGGAGGTCTGGCTTTAGAGTGGTTTTCACATTTACCACCAACCATCACATCATGGGGAGAATTAGCCGAACAATTTATAACAAACTTCTCGCACAACATTGACACCCCGGTTACTTTGATGGACTTATGTGCCGCTAAACAATATGAGAATGAAACATTTGCATCCTTCATACAATGATGGAGGGCTCTCTATAGGAGGTGCAAGACAATTATCCCAGAAACAGAGCAAGTGGATATGTTTACAGAAAATTTGATTCCTAAGATTAAATATCCGATACAAATGAAATATCTAACCACATTCAAACAAATCATGAGAAGGGATTAGTAGAACAAGGTCTTATTAAGTATGGAAACACCAACAACAATGATAAATCTAAGTTTTGATCGAAAAACAAAAATGTGACCAATGATGGTATTGTAGACGCTAAAATGATAAACAAAACTCAACCCGTTTTATCTTTAGGAACAAGTCAGTCAACAAATCCACATATAGGGAATAACACAACATCAACAAATGTAAATGCTACGCAAAACACGAACACAAGATACCCCAGGGTAAATGTTCCAAGAAGAAATTACACACCTTTAGGAGAACCAATTGAGTCAGCGCTCAAAAAGTTAATACAGACAAACATGATCACTTTACCTAAAGTAAGAGTGTATGAACCAGATCCTTTCAATCCCACATGGTGGAATGATAATGATTTTTGCAATTATCATAGGACTAAAGGTCACAAAATGGCAAGTTGCTACAAATTGAAAAACTTGGTCCAAGATATGATAGACCAAGGGGACATCACAATTGATACCGATAAGACCTCAACAAACACAAATCATACGATTTTTAAGGATCCTTTTGTTAAACATGACAAGGGAAAAGCTACCACATCAGGTACCCAAGACAATACAACTAACTACACAAAGGTCTCATACGACTACACTATTCATGCCATTAGCTTAGGAGATACAACAAACAATTATTCACAAGAAACACTTGGTCAAGAGGACCAATATCAAGATACTCATAGAGATGATCACCAAATTTGCATGATATCTGAAGCACCAAAGTACGATGATGATACAAATCTTTGTCTCAGAGACTGGGGGCATGATCAACCATCTCACTCAGGTTGGTTTGAAGATGAACTCATTGAACATATTATGGATGTCAAACATACACATCAAGACTATGAAGAGGGATTTAACATAAATATTGATAAAACAACCTATGATACAAATGATACAATTGCTACAATCACAATTACTCCTAGAGACAAAGACTGTGCAGTAGTTACTCGCAGGTCAAAGGTAACTTTACAAGGGATACCACAAAATCAACCACCAGCAGTAGGGACTTACAATTTAGTTGAGCAACTTAAGAAAACTCTGGCACACATATCATTATTCGAACTATTGCATATTTCACCCAATCACAAAACTATACTGGACAAAGCACTTCAAGATTCAATAGTGGATAGAGATTTAGATGAAAATGCCTTCTAGTCTATGGTAGGAAATCTGACACAAGGCACACGTATTGCATTCACAGAACAAGATATTCCTAGTGATAAATTGCTTCATAATGACCCACTACATCTAGAAGCTTACATTCATAAGAAAAGAATCAGAAGAGTACTCATAGATGGGGGAGCCAGTCTCAACATTTGTACTTTAAAGATGGTCAAAGCACTGGGATATTCTGAACTTCACATTGATTCTTCCAAAAGGATAAATATCAAGGCTTACAATGACGAAGAACGTCCATCTAAAGGCATTGTAACATTACCTGTACAAGTAGGACCAATAACAACAGAGGTCGCTTTTCAAGTCTTGGATAGAGAACTAGGATATAACATGTTATTGGGTCACCCATGGATCCACACCATGCAAGCAGTACCATCCACATTTCATCAGTGTGTCAAATTCCCATACAATGGTATTGAAATGACCATAAAGGGTGATCCAAATCCGTTCCAACATTGCAATTATCTGAAAGACAACATGGATAATCAGATACCTATCAATCAGGTTGCACCTCTCACTACACAGATGGAAGCATTACAGATCACATGAAACAAAAAAAGATATGCCTACAACATCCTCCTTACAAATAAAGGATATGGGTTGTGGAGAATACTCTATTGCAAATAATTTAAGTGGGAAACAATTGTCTCTTTCTCCTAAGTCCTTTGGGAAACCTCACACTACAGTGCAAAAGCAAGACAAAGGAAAAGAAATTGTTAAATACATAGATTCATGCTCTTTCATTAGATGGGGTGACTTACAAGAAGAATCCTTGAACGAAGATGTTAACCATTGGATATATAGAGAAGAAGATCATATGACAATACCCAGAATACACAAAGATCAGTATGGCAATGGATTCAAAATAGTCCAAAGACATGGATATGATGGTACCATAGGCCTTGGGTTATAGAAACAAGGAAGACTAGAACCTGTTGTTCCTAATGATAATCCAGGGAATCAAGGATTGGGATACAAGCATGTACAACATATTACCGAAGCAAGACAACGTACTCTTGATATACTAAATCGACCAAGCAAAACAATAGATTACATATCACACAAGAATTTTTCCACACAGGCACTTCCATCTTCATCTCAAATGAGTAATCAGGTACCTACATCACCAAGCGTAGAATCAGATGGGGAAGACATGAGACAACTCTTGCAAGAACCTACCACTGAGTTACAAAATGATGCAGTTATTGACACAACAGTACATGCTAATGTGGCAACAGATGCAGGATTACCCCCACCACCTGTATCCCACCCATGGTTATTGTCACTACTTCTACCATGAGAAGCAACTCAGGTTCAACCTACCGAAATAGATGAAGAAAGATTGTAATGACTTATACCAGGCTTACGAAGGGTCACTAATGTGCAAAGAAGACCAGTCAATCTACAATAGAATCAAGGATAGGAACAAGAAGAAATAAGTGATGATAACTCATATGATGAAACATATATTGAAAGTGAGATAGATCTCATGATTACGAATTATTATCACTCCATGATTCTAGCCCACCAGAAAGTGTAATATTAAGGAATCAAATAAGGCTTATACAGGATGAAGATACATAGAGCCATCAAACAATCAAGTCTTCATGTTATCCAAGTCTACTAAAGAAGTGAGTAATGATTTACCCCTAGTACATTCACACTTGATTGAATGTGGGCAAGAAGGAAAACCAACGCTGGATTGGTTTGAAAACGACGAAGCAATTTCAGAATTTCTAGGAGTCAGAGAGGGATTTCCGCAAGGTGATCATAAAGAAGGGTTTGCTATAGACCTAAATAGAACGACATACTTTGGAGAAGAAAGTTCTTCTCCAACAGAAGATAAGGATCAAACCACCCATAATGACAAAAGTGACTTGGGTAATCTTCCTATGGAAAGAGCAAGTTCAGCATTACTTATAAAGGAACAAAAGAAGTAAACATAGCAGAAGGGGAGGTTGTACATAACATCCATCTAGCAAAATCACTGAGCAAAGAAGAAAAAGATAGATTCATTCATTTTTTCAAGCAATGACCTATCAACTTTGCTTGGTCCTATTCAAACATGTCGGGCTTAGACCCTGAATTAGTGTTGCATCACTTACCATTGATACCAAGAGTTAAACCTTACAAGCAAAAATTGAGAAAAATGCATCCAAGTATCACATTACTGGTTAAAATAGAACTACAAAAGTTGCTGGATTTAGGTTTTATTAGACCTATTGACTATGCAGAATGGATATCCAGCCTGGTACCTGTGACTAAGCCCATAGGAGGCATAAGAATCTGTACTGATTTTTGAGATCTAAATAAAGCTTGTCCTAAGGATGACTTCCCGCTACCCAATATCGACATGATAGTTGACCTAATAGCTGGAAATGAGATGCTATCCTTAATGGATGATTTTTCAAGATACAACCAGATTAAAATTGCACCAGAAGATCAACATAAAATGACCTTTACATGCCCATGGGGAACGTACTGTTGGAATGTGATGCCATTTGGTCTTAAAAACGCCAGAGCAACATACCAAAGAGCCATGACGACGTTGTTTCATGACATGATCCATAACATAATGGAAGATTACATGGATGACATATTGGCTAAATCACAAACCAGGAAAAGTCACCTTGCAGTTCTTACACAGATATTTGATCGGTTGGAACAGTATAATGTCAGATTAAACTTAAAGAAATGTGTGTTTGTTGTAACAACAGGTAAATTGTTAGGGTTTATAGTATCAAACAAAGGAATTGAAATAGACCCTGCCAAGGTCAAGGCAATCATTGATATACAACCTCCATCAACACTTAAACAACTCAGAGGATTACAAGGAAGACTGCAATCTATAAGGAGATTCATAGCACAGTTGGTAGATAAGTGTCACCTATTCCAACATTTACTTAGGAAAGGAGTTACTTTTAAATGGACAAAACAATGCCAGGAAGCTTTCCAAGCTTTGAAAGATTATCTTTTGAACACACCAGTGTTAATATCCCCTACTCCAGGACAACCTCTATTGTTATACATATCAGCAACGAACTCAGCTCTAGGAGCTCTATTGGCACAACATGACAAAAATGGAAAAAGAAAGAGACATTTACTATATAAGTAGGACTTTGATCGGCTATGAGCTTAATTATACCCCCATAGAGCGAGCATGCTTAGTAGTAATCTTTGCATCACAAAAGATCAGACATTACATGTTGAGTCATAAGGTACAACTTATTGCACGCTTTGACCCACTCAAGTATCTATTGAGCAGAGAAACATTGACCGGGCGATTGGCTAAGTGGGTTATGATCTTGAGCGATTTTGATATAGAATACATAGACAGAAAAGCCATCAAAGGAAAAATTACATTAGATCAATTAGCAGAGGCTCCTATACAGGAAAGTCATCCGTTGCTAATAGACTTTCCAGACGAATCCATGTTTACATTAACTGCCTCAGTAATGTGGAAATTATATTTTGATGGGTCATATACAAATCACGGATCTGGAGCAGGCATTCTCTTCATTACTCCTCAAGGGGATGTTATACCTAAGTCATTTAGGATCAATTTCCCATGCACCAACAATATGGCTGAATATGAAGCTCTCCTCATAGGGCTTCGTACAACTGTACAATGGAAAATAAAAGAGTTACAGGTCTATGGTGATTCACAGTTGATTGTAAACCAGGTCAATGATGATTACAACACGAAGGATGACAAAATCATGTCTTATAAGAAGTTGGTCGAAGATTACAAGGAGCACTTCAGCAAAATTACCTTTGAACAAATCCCAAGAATACAAAACAAGGCAGCAGATGCAATGGCAACCATAGGATCTCTTTTGAATATGCCTACTAACGAAACTCAGTTTGAGTTTATCATAGAACAGTTAATGCTACCTGCATATGAGACTCCCTTATCAGACTATGTATGTGCAATTGTGGGTCCAGAATCACCTTGGTACAATGAAATATATACATATTTACACACCCAATACATGTCACCGGATCTGTCCAGAAATCAAAAGAAGACCTTTATTCGTCAGGCATTTAGATACACCATTATAGCTGATACTTTGTATAGAAAGGGTTTCGATGGATCTATTCTCTGATGTCTGGATGAGAATGAAGCACATCTTGCTTTAAAAGAAGTCCATGATGGAATCTGTGGGGCTCACCAAAGTAGTCCGCCATTGTCAAAGAAATTGCTGAGAACGGGGTATTACTGGCCAACAATGGAAAAAGATGCTTACGAGTATGTACAGAAGTGTAAACAATTCCAAATGCAAGGAGACCTTATTCATGCACCAGCACAATATCTTCAACCCATCACATCACCATGGCCATTTTCACAATGGGGATTAGATCTAGTGGGTAAAATTAACCCTACTTCTTCTAATGGGCACAAGTTTATCTTGATAGCCACTGAATACTTTACTAAGTGGGTTGAGGCAATTCCTTTAACATACACCACTGGAAAGAAGATAACAAAATTCATGCTCAACTACATTATATGTAGCTAAGGAATTCCAATGTGCTTTGTTACAGATAACCGGCATCCATTTAAAAACTAGGAAGTGAAAGAGTTGTGTGACAAATTCTACATACAACAGAGATTTTCCATGCCATATTATCCACAAAGTAATGGGCAAGCAGAGGCTACAAATAAAACAATATTGAAAATTCTTAAGAAAGTAGTCACTGACACAGGACGGGACTGACATCTCCAGTTAAATCCTGCTTTTTCGGCCTCCAGAATAGGAGTACGCACACCTACAGGAGCAACACCATATTCCTTGGTCTATGGGACATAAGCGATACTCCCCATTGAAATAGAAATACCGTCTCTAAGAGTCTCCTTATAGAACATCATATCAGAGGAGGACTACAGGGTAGCAAGGTTACAAGAACTCGAAACCCTTGATGAAAAAAGACAGACAACGTTTAACCATCTACAAGGATATCAAAATAGACTGACACGAAGTTATAATAAACGGGTCCGCCCACAAAATTTTCAAGTGGGAGATCTAGTACTTAAAGAGAATCAAAGGAACCTAGCGGAACGAGAAAGGCCAGGGAAATTCGAACCTAACTGGCTAGGTCCTTTCATTATAAAAAGGGTCATAGGTAATGGAGCCTATAATTTGGCTACCATGGAGAGAGATCCAATCTCTGACCCTATGAACATCATGCACCTTAAGCGATATTATACCTAAGGGCTATTTAGTTTAGGTTTTACTTTCCACATTGCATATCATATCATTTAAAACACTGCATTACATGTAGTTTCTTTTTTAGATGCACCGCATTCTCAAAATTCTCCACATTTTCATATAGAAACATCAATAAAACAAGGCAACTGTTCAAGTTTATCATCCGTTTTCATCTAAGGAAAACAAGGGTCATCTCCTTTCTTAGATATTCGGACATGAAGTCTTTGAGGTTCTAAAGTCATTCATTCTCAACATTACCCTGTGACGACACTTTACTTATGGTTGGGTAGTGATTTCACTATTTGAGACTTGTTAACCCACAATCTATCAATTGCTATATCTCACATATTATTAAGATCTCTAATTCATTCTAAACACCTAGTTGATCATATGACTAGTGAAAAATCTAAAAATTCTACTTCAATGTCACTTTACTTGTGACACTCAAGTAGGTTCCATTACTTACAACTCAAGGCAAAAAAAAAAAAAAAGAAAAAAAAAAAGAGAAAAAAAAGAGAGAAAAAGAGCTATGCCAAATATCCATCTAAAGGCAAATAGAGAAATGATATATAACTGAAATATCATGTATACAAATGCGATAAAAAGCTTGACTATGGGAGCATGCAAGTAACTCCATCATGGCTATGAACACCTACTGGCAATGGAGCAATATTTGAGAAATTACAGTCTATAAACTCGTCGAAGCTCTCAAGGCTTACTGGCAGTGAGGCTCTATTCGGGATGCTTTTGAAGTTAGAAAAATCATGTAGCTAGTCATATAGGATGCTAAGGATCTTTAGTGAACATAAGAACGGGAATTAACGCATTTTGCACACACATGGGCAAAAGAAGATCAAAGTTTCAAGCACCAATAGGGAAGTTTTCCGCGTCTCCATTTGTGAATCCTAGTCACTAAGTGTGTTGAGATGAATGCTTTGAAGGGCCTTAGAGATCGATTGACTGCTTATCTATGAAATGTTTTGCACCTCCATTTCAATTGGCGTATTCAAATGTAAAAACAAACACAATCAACCTTGTTTGAATAGGAAATGCATCTTTATCCTGCATGTTGCATGCACATAGGTCATGTCAAAAATTAATTTGTCTCCACATACATTTTGTAGATCATCATATCATACAGGTCCGCACACTGGGGGCATAACTGAAAAAATCCTAAAAATCAGATAAAGTCCTGAAAAAAAATCCTAAAAAAAACAAACATATAAAGTCCTGAAAAAATCCTAAAAATCAGATAAAGTCCTTAAAATATCCAAAAACATTGAAAAACTAAAAATCCAAAAACATTCAAATATGAAAAATTTAAAATATCTAAAAAAACATTGAAAAACTCAAAATCCAAAAAATCAAATAAAGTCCTGAAAAAATCAACCAAAAACATTCAAATACGATCCTAAAAAGTTCAACCAAAAACATTCAAATATCGATCTACATAATCCAAAAACATCGAAAAAAGCTCTTGGAAAATAACTAAAAATCAAAAATCAATCAATCAGAAAAACTTGCAATAAAATGTCTTGTGAGAAACTAATACCCTAGCAGATATCCAACAAACACTTCACACAAAGTTAACAAAGGATACGAATATCCAGTCAAACATCTGCAATCAACTGATCAAACTGTCTTATCAATCGTATCATATCCATATCAACGTGATCATTATCTTGTCTTAAATAGAAGAGGATACACTCAAAATCAGACAGGTCAGTCTTAAACGGGGTCCGCAACTTTATGAGATCAGACATTATCAACTATCACATCAAACAACTGAGAATGAATGCACAAGGTCAGTATAGCTGCTGAATTTTGTCCTGGTCAGTCTTTATCTTTTTATCATTTGGCGACAGATATTGTTCCTATGCTACTCAACGATGTCCACGAGTGACTAGAGGAGCTATGATGTGCATTATCTTTTTCTTTGTTTGTTGTTTGTGGTGTGAACTGATGAAGTTCTAGGGAAATTTCTCTAGTGGGTGTTTGTGATAAGAGCCTTCACATCAAGGTGAAATCGCCACACATACCTCGACCCCTAACGCAATTCCCAGAATGAAGGGTTCACTCCTTGTCTGCTACGTGTTTGTTTCTTCAATGAGATATCTTTACATCTTGGTTCCTTATACCCTGATGTGCTAAAGCTTCATTGTTCAATAATAAGGCTCAGAGATGAATATATATTGACGCAATAAAATATGTGACACAAGTTCGTGATTCATTCAAATTCATTCTCATTCTCATCTGAATTGCTTATTGATGGTTTGTTGATTTCTCATCTTCTGTTTAAATCACATTCTTTCTAACATTCTTTCTATCATCAATTTTTCTCTCTATCAATCTGACTAACATTTCTTCAATTTATATCTGAGTTAAAATTGGTTCAACCATTATCATACAAAAAGCATTCATCATTATAAAGTTCATTTGCATTCATTATAGAGTTCATTTGCATTCATTATAGAGTCATTTGCATTCATTTACATCATTACTACATACATGTACTACCATTGCATTTAGAATCATATAGAATTAAAATAGATATGCATCATAAAACTCATAACATCATATAAAACATACATAGATCATTACCAAACCCGCATATATATATATAACTCAAAAATGATAATGTGTGTGAATACAATAAATAAACCTGAAGGCTCAGATAACATGATCAACCAACACTGCCTATGTCAGCAGGTGGATCCTATCCACTAGATCCTGCCCCAGGATGTCGAGGTGGTCCCATAACACCACCACTCCTACTCCATTGTGAAGTAGATCTACTTGATCTCCTCCCCATGTATGCACTAAAGCTAGGCTCTCTCTGACCCTTAGGGACGACTCTCTCATATGCCTGTCGATAATAAATAGACTCCTGTGTGGCAGTGAAATACCTATTTGCCTGGTCGCGCACATCTGTCCCTACTCTAAGAAGTTGATTGAAGGCATCCATAGTAATCTGACATCTCTGCACTGCCTCATCTCTCACCCTCTGGAGATGATCTCTCTCTGCCTCAAGGGCACAATAATCTGCACGGTAGGTCTCTCACTCGATATCTTGTCTGGCAACCTTGTCCTCCAAACTTTGAACCCATTCTCTGAGAGTCTCCAGCTCATCATCAACCTGTCCTCTCCCATCCTCAGCACCAGGCACATCCTCCAGCTCCTACATATCCTCATCATCATCTCCATCCTCGTTGCTCAATGAATTAGAAGAATCATCGCTATCATCACTACTAATAGACTCGGTGTCCCCACCAATATCTATATCCTCATCTCCATCATCTCCCCCATCTCCTCCCTCATCTCCCCCACCTCCTCCCTCATCTCCACCCTCTCCTCCTCTGACTCTCTCCCCTGTGTCTATCCTCAACCGCTGTCTAGGATGGCGAATTTGTTGTGCTGTAATCGGAACATCAGGATTAGTCAAAGGCACTGGCCCGTGCCTAGCAAACCACGCATCGTACTCTGCCATCGTCCCTAGAACCGCTCCACCTCTACCCCAACCCCAGAGTAATGGCTACAGAGAATCGAACTTAGCAGAAGCAACATGTGGCTGTATGCACACGCCCCAATCAGATACCTCTCGCGATACACGAGCAAAATAGGCAGTAACCACAAGTGTCACCTGTACCTCACCGAACTGTTTGAGAACCCGCCCTAGAAGATACATCTCGATAATCTGCTGGGTCTCAAAGGTCCTCCCAATAAGATATCTCTATTGTCAGCAGAAAGACAAATGCACTACATCATCAGGCCAACCGGGGCAATCTAAGTAAGGTCTCCAAATAAAATGCTACAATATATCAAACTGATGTCTCTAGTACAAGGTGTTCCCTGAACCCTTGTGTTTGATACCTGCTGTATACCTGAAGGCATAAGGCTCACTAGGCTGCAAGTCTACATGAATGACATGCCTAGAAATAGAAATGTGCTCCCATGCCCATGTCTGAAGCAAAGTAACACCACAACTGATAGAACGGTATCCCAGATAGACTATACCATGCATCTGATAGTATAACATGGCTAGAAGACAAGGACCCTAGGCATATAGTCGATGATGCACAATCATATCATGGAGCACTCTACCCCATCCAACTGGAAAACCATGACCTCGTCTGTCAGGTATCAGTAAACCACCAACAATACTGCATAATACAATGGTTAGGTCATCATAGTCTAATCGGGCCCAAGGGATCTCATAACGACCACTGATCTGCAAATCCTAAATCTCACACTCGAAAAGTGCACATAGTCCAGCAATGCCATTATCATGGTCATATATAACCCTCTCACCATGAATGGGAATACGCAGTATACGCCACACATCCTCTAATGTAATGGATGCCTCACCAGTCGGAAGATGAAACGAACAGGCCTCGAAATGCCACCGCTCTATCAAAGCTGTAATCATGGCCCTGTTGGCCATAACCTCTGGCAAATGTAAAACATGGTATAGACCAAGCTGTTGGATATGCTCAATCTCCTCATCTAGTAAGTCAGCTCGAAGATCAAGTCCACTAGGTCTGCTTTGTCGGCAGTATAACACTCCAATGTTCTCCTGCAACGAGAAAATGATCAAAATATTAGATATCGGATCCAAAAAACTTATATATTTTTAAACGCATGACAAAAAATTACATATACAACGAATGCGTGATAGTTATGACTTATGCGGTACAAATATGACTCTTGCGTAATGATGAAAGCTAATGCGTAATGAAAAAGGTGCATGTGTAACGATTAACACTTATGCGTAATGGTATACATGAATGCGGCATGATAAAGCTAATGCGTAACACTTAGGGTGCATGCGTAGCATTTACATCATTTGCGGTACACTTAACACTAATGCATGAAATTCGACAAGCAAATGCGTAACAGATAGCAAAAATTGATCATGGATTTTTTTTGAAAAATAGGCATATATCAAGAAAAAATTGGAAACATACCATGCCGCCAGTCCCAGGAGGTCTCTGATATGAACGTACTCGGTCTGACAGGTGCAATCGAGCTCTATAACTAGCCATGATGATCAAATACTTAGAAAAAAGCACACAAATTGCAGAGAAAACCAAGGAATTACCAAAAGTGCAAATGAGCAAATGAAAACCTAAAAATCTCTATTTATAGCTCAAAATTAGGGTTTTTTGACACCTTGATGCCTGTGGTCCCCGCCAAGTTCAAACACCTCGTAGCCTACTCAAATGATCTCGAAATCACACGAAATTCCACACACTTGCTCATTACACTGATATCGAAAACATGGTCTCAATTTTGGAATTTTCCGGCCACCTTTTCCATGGGGGCATATTTACACTATAGAGCAATACTAAGGCATATTGGGGCAAAATTTTTCATTTTCTTTGAAACAATGTCGTTCCGACTTTGTCTCAAAGAGG